>NW_020290046.1:0-143006 GCF_003144195.1 Ceraceosorus guamensis
CCCCGAAACTTTTCCCTCGCGGCTCTGCTTCGCTCCTCATCTCGATACAAATCTAGATGGCCACACGCTGACCTTGCGCGACATCATTTCCTCTATTCTCACCATCCTTGACACGAAACACTGCACTGCACTGCACTGCGCCTCTAGAGCCGAAGTGTCCATGTCTTTGTGGCTGGCCGCTTTCGAAAGGAGACACTTTTCGGTACTCAAGCAGGAGGATCATCTTCACTCTCGAGCCCTTCACCTCAAACATCGTCTAGAGCACGAGCGCACACCCGACGGTCTCATCCTACCGCTCATCTCCACCTACGCCATTTGGCAGAGCGCCATTCTGATCATCGGACTCGTCGCTTGCGCTACGCTCATCATGAGCTGCGTTAGGGATGACCTGTTCCACAGCCCTCGTTGAGACCAAACGAAGCTTCGGACGAGCACGAAGCGGTCCGATTTCCACCTCTTCGCAGCGCCCCGGATCGATCCATCCACTCGAGAGCCATACTGCTCATCTCCACGCTTCGAGCATTCGTGAATGCTGCATTGTTCCTTGCACCAAAAATCCACATTGCTCCAACGCAGCATCCAAACGACTTTTCATCTTTCGTAATGCCTCCCAAAGAGTTTGCCGCATCAGACCGATGGCAGAGCGCCCACGTCCTTTCCCAGCTTCGGTTTCTCTTTCCTCTTCTGTCTACCTCTTCCCTTCTGAACTGCCTCGCTTCCAGGCGGGGCTTTTCTCTTATCCTCTTCTTCCTTTGACCTCTCCATCGCAGCCACCTCTTCCTCCTCCGCTGCCTTCTTTGCTCCCCAGACGGGTCTGTCGTGCAGAGGCACATACCCCAAAGCGCACGGTTCGCCATCCAAGCGAGGTGCAAGACCCCACCAGCTCGGCGATTCGCTAGCCGATCCGTTCGGCACGATGCGGACCGGCGGACCGGCAAGACCGTGCATCGAGAAGCCGTCGTCGTCAGGATCGGGGACCAGTCCCAATCCAAGAGGATCGTACTCTTCCTCATCTTCCTCTTCCGACGACTCCTCGGGCTCTTCTCGAAGCTGCTGGGCTGCAGGCGCAGCGCGATCAACGGAAACATTCGCTTGGCCGGAGTTCGATGCCGCTATGCCTTGCGAGATGCTAGGGCTCTGCTTGATATCCGAAACGCCCTTCGTCTTCTTCTTCGGCTTTGCAGCTTTCAATTTGTGTGTCTTCGAATTGAGCGTCAAAACTTTCGCCTTTCTCTCTGCATCCGGCACCACGGCTCTTCCCATCGCTACATCCACCGGTCTAGGCCTGCTCTTCATCAGGCCTGATCCCCCCAGTTCCGGAAACAGTTCCTCGGGAGGTCTAGCAGCTCTCTGATCCTCTCTCGCCTTTCTACGCTCTTCGCGCACTCGGGCTTGACGAGCTCGCTGCGCGTCCGCAAGAAGATCGCGAGAGGCCGAAAGTTTGGACACGAGCGCTGCTCGTCTCGCATCAGAGAGGAGTGGAGAGGCGCAAGAGGGACAGGTGGAGCTGGCTGCGAAGACCAGAGAGGTCATGGCGCTGCAGATGATCAAGCCGCAAGCTGTGCATTGCGGCACATGCGGATGAACTGGATGTACTCGAGCTGCCAAAGTTGAAAAGATGGAGGCATTGAGCTTCTCGTCCACATGTGCGCAATTCTTGCCGTGCACTCACCGTGACAGAAACAAGGTCTCTCGGTGCGCCTCTTCTTCTGTTTGGTGGATGCTCCACCCATCTCCCCAACCAAAGTCAGTGTTGCGATTGCCTCGTCGAGCGCAATCATGTCCGCCGTGGGGGTCAATTCAGGCAGACCATCATCAGCAGCCGTCTGGCTCTCTTGGCGTCCTATCGCGCTGCCGCTCGATGCGGCCTCCATGGCTGGTGCAGAAGGCGGCAAGGGGCGTGGGTGGGTGGCGGGTGATGTGTTGGGGCCGGTATGAAAAAGGTTGGAGCCGCTCGATGACCCTTTGCTCATGCGCGACCCTGCAGCTGCTCTAGGTTGCAAGAAGCTCTGCTGCTCAGCTTCTCCTTTGATGTAAGCCTGACCCTGCGTAGCAAATCCATCGCTAGCCACAGCTCGTGGCGCAGAAACGGGTGGTGGGAAACGAGGTTTGGGTTCCTTCTTGGACCTTCGCGGTGCCGTCTCGTCCTTGACGACCACAGGCTTTGACGCTTCTGCGAAAGTGTTCCCGTTGCCCGCCGAGCCGCTCGTGGAGGCCCGTAGAGGCGGGAATCGAGCTTGAACGTACTCTCGCGTAAAGGCAGTCGCTGCCGGAGAGAAGCCCAGGAGGCCCTGTGTGGCGCAGCGCAGAAGAGGTGCACAGGTGGTCAGCAAAGGAGAGCAGCGGAAGCGTTGATAGAGCCTCTGCCGCGCCCTACCTCGAGATGATTGGACAGAGCGCGAGCATCCTTGAAGGAGTCGAGCAGAGGTAAGATCTGAGCGTTGACAGTCTCCTCATCTGGCGAGCGTGGTAGGAGGCAATGAGCGAGCAAGTGGATGGCAGAGAGCTTGTCTTGCTCCATTCAAGCCCCAACTCACCCAGACCGATCAGACCTGCCATGCGCTTTCCCGCATTCAACGTCGCCATCTTGCTTTGATGGCTGCAAAGAAAGAGATCAGGGCGAATGAATGCGGTGGCGAGTGTCGAGACTGCTAGGTCTTGGCTTGGCGTTTGCTTGACTTGTGAGCTGCAAGGCTCTGCTGAATACAAATCACGAGTGTTGATGCGGAATGGTGAAGGTTGTTCACATCCATTCCCTTTGCAGCTCGACGGACATCAACAAGTCGATCGTGATCGTGATTGAGCCTGCCGTGCTGAACAAGCTTGATGAGTCGCGGTGATGGAGAAAGATCGGAGCGGGATTCGCGGATCTCCGTGGATGTGAGAACGATCGCGAGTCACACGCGCGCCCGCGATACCTGACTGCTGGCGCAGGCAGCAGCATCATCACAGGGTGTAGTAGCGTCGTGTGGTACACCGCAGAGAGACTCACGACGGTGCGCGTAGCTTGCGCTTCGCCTGCAGCTCGTGACTCTTGAGGAAAGTGATATGAACATCATCGTGGCATGGGTATACGCACACTTGCCTTGATCGACAAGAGAGCGTAGTAAAGGTGCAAGCGGGCAGGCTTGCTCCAGCAGAAGATGTGCACGCTGGTCGGGCAGGCTTACTTGTCCATATGTGCCGTACGGTATAAGTGCGCTGCTCATTGGCTGCTGTGCTATGTCCAACGCACGGCAAAACCGCGCCCGCGGGGCGGCATTCACAATTACAATTGGGAAGAGCAGCGCGCGACGAGCAGCACGGGACCTGCTGCACGGGCAAACCGTTGCATGTGTGCGCGAATGAGCGGGGAGAAGGAGAGAAGAAGAGGAGGAGGAGGAGGAGGAGGAGGAGGAGCATCAGCGGTCGAGCGCGCAAGCTATAGGGCTCCTCACTCGATCGAGATCCTCACCACCCCCCTGATCCGGGCGCACGCTGACAGACACAGAGCGCACTGCTTTCGATGCATCCATCAAGCCAGCTGCGCAACTCGCGCGCTTAATCGGACGCACTATGCTGGGCTTTAGCTTGAAGGATCAGTCTGGGCGCTTGATGTCGCTTGGCCATCCCAGCCTTCGCCTTCGCCTTCGCCTTCGCCTTTTCAATCTCGATCCTCCTCTGCTAGCATGCACATCCACCATCCACCGCACACTTAGGAGCAGCAGCAGCAGCAGCCCCGACGCATCCGGCGCGCCCCTCCTACATCTCCGATCAGCCCAAATCCTGCCGCCCAAACACCAACGTATCGCACCCAACGGTGCTTCGCAGAGCGACACCATCGATCTTTGTATTGGGGATGCGCCGCAATGTTGGGCCATCGTTGGCGGAGAGGGTCGAGGGGAGGCTGTGCGAGAAGCGCTTCGAGATGTTATACTAGGCAGACGCAAACCTCTTTCTCTCTTTGCTTCCTCCAACACCACCACTCACGCCTTGCATCCCTTCTTGCAGCCCGATTTCCCGCCCTCCCATCACATCCTGCACCTCTCCTTTGGCGCGCGTGCATCCAATGCGGGTGCTTTTGTCGACTACTCGGCGAGATATGCTGCTGTGAGGAATGACGAGGATGCGGTGACGCTGTACGAAGCAGCTATGCGATCGCTAGGCTTCAGCGTGGGTCAAGTAGCTCGACTATCCTGCGTTGCCGACGACCTCCTCATCGCACCCACTGAAGCCGACAAAGAGGCAGTGGCGCTCGGCAAGGAGAAGCAGAGAAGTGCAGCGTGGAAAGCGCACGAGAAGATCATGCGCACCGCTACGATGCTCAGGTTGGACAGACCTCCTCCTGCTAGCGATCTGGCCGGAGTGCGCAAGCACGAACAATCCACAGCGCTGCTTCACACACCACTCATCAGGCTCTCCAATGGACAAATGAGAAGAGCAAGATTGATGGATGCGCTGGTGCGCTGCTCCTCCGTCCCTGGCAGCGCTTCGAACAGCTCACAAGCAGGTCCAGGCGCTCTCTTGGTGCTCTCTCAACCATACAATGGTCTCGACGCATCTACCCGCTCGCTGCTCAGCGAAATTCTGCAAGAAAGGCATGCGGCCAGAGATCCCAGGATCCTCCTCTTTCTTCGGGCGCAAGATGAAGTGCCAGATTTCATCACTCACGTGGCCTTCATCGCACAAGATGGTCGAGTCCGAGCGGGAGAGAGGGAGGAGATGCTGGATGTGATGCGGAGACAAGCTGACAGCGATGCGCATGCTCAGGGAAGCTATGGGCTGGTCAAACAGCTCGCAACATCCAAGCGGAACGAGCCAAGTCTGGGCCAGTCATCCGCACCGCTGGTCAAGTTTACAAATGTGGGCGTCAAGTATGCGGGCAAGATGGCTTTGGATGTGAGTCGCTGCGATGGCGTGTCGAGGTACGCTCGAGCAGCGCTCACGACGTTCAGAATCCTCCACGACGATTCCTTGCTTTGTGCTTTGACGATCATGTCATCTCCCTACAGGAGATCACTTTTGAGGTGCATCCGGGTACGAGGATGGTGCTGGTGGGCGAGTGAGTCTTCAGATGAGCACGCCGATACTGCGAGGTAGGGTCATTCAGGCATTCATGACCACCCGTACCTCTTCGGCACGGCCTCATCAACAGCAACGGATCTGGAAAGTCGACGCTTCTGAGTCTCATCTTGGGCGATCACCCTCAATCCTTTTCCATCCCATCCGATCGTATTTCGCTCTTTGGAGCTCCACGTTCCGCTCCTTCCAACGCCACCCTCCTGCTCGCTCGTCGCATCGGCCACGTCTCTCCCGAGCTCTTCAACGCATTTCCCAGAAAAGATTCGGAGAGGGGCGGGTTGACGGTGGGGCAGGCTGTGGGTAGCGGGTTCGAGGGCGTATTTAGCAGAAGAGCATTGAATGAAGAGCAGAGGGAAAGGGTGTGGAGCATGCTTGCTTTGTTTCACGATGTCATCGGCTCGCAGACCGATCAAACGCAAAGCGCACCCTTTACGAATCGTTCTGCCAACGAATGCGCAGCACCGACGGCAGCAATGCTGCCGTTCGATCCTAGAAGCTCAGACGCCTTGGACGCAGCCAAAAAGCTCTCCGAGCAATCCTTCTCTTCCCTCTCCTTGGGATCCCAATCCATCGTGCTCCTTCTTCGCGCAGCCATCAGCAATCCTCCCCTTCTCATCCTCGACGAACCGTTTCAGCATCAGAATAGTCATCAAGTCGAACGATGCAGAGCTTTTTTGGACTCTTCAGCTCCACATTCCGCACTCTACCAGGTCGATGCTGGCCAAGCGACGCGAGATGCGTTCGCCATTGGCAAGACTGCAGAAGAGCGAGAGAGGGATGCGCTACAGAGGAGAAGCGCGGCAATCATCGCCGTTTCGCATTACGAGAGCGAATGGCCTCAGAGCATCTCTTCGCTGATCAGACTTGACGCCGGCAGAGTCGTGGAGAGACTAGGCAGCTGATGACGTATTCTTTGCTCTGGCTTCTGGGCTGCGGATCTGTACATCGCCTAAAAATGTGCCTCGAGCGCGCATCTCCTTCATCTAGAAGCACTGCTACTATTCCAATTCTCCTTGCACTGGTCCAAACGTATGTAATACATGGCTGTTCGTCACCGATGCGTCTACTGCGCGCCGTCATTCCTAGAAGTCTGGTGCATATCCGTATTCTGTCCCGAAACGATAGCTTCGATGAGGCCTCCCCACGGCACCAAGCCGCTTCCGTCAATGCTGGGATTGCCAAAAGGTCCAGCGGGTGCGAACGAAGGTGCGCTGGGGTCGCTAAAGGAGTTGCCGATCTGGGGCGAACCGATGGCTCCAGCTGTGGAGCTCGTGATCCCACCATAGCCGATGCCCGACGCAGATGGGGTGCCAGAGGTGCCCCAAAAATCAAAGACGTTTGCTGCAGAAGTGCCTGGCAAAGGCGTCACAGAGTATGCGTTGGAAGTGTTGCTCGAGGTCGCATTGGCAGCGCTTTGAGCGGGCCCGTTCGAACCCGATGGAACGCTGCCACTCGCGCTCCGATTGCTGGCTCCGTCGTCCCAGGAGAAAGGCGAGTGATCCAGCCCAAAAGAGTCCAGCACACCAGCGCCAAGCTGATCAAATAGCTCTTGCGCCAGCACGTCGCTAAGACCGCCCGCCGAGCTGGGTCCAAAGCTGTTCAAGCTGCTTGCACCAGGAGCCTCAGCGACGCTGAGTCGAGTGCCGCCAGGTGTGATCGGAGTGCCAGCACTCGGCGCAGGACTGGCAGCGCTTTGGCCCGTTCCAGCGATCCTACCGTGCCTTTGCAGCGGCGACTGACCAGACGGCCATTCTGCCAACGGTGCGAGCGGTGGGGGACCCTTTGTGAGCTGCCCTCCCACCGGTATGATCAGACCAGGACCAGCACCGCCAAGCGTAGTCGCAGCTGCGCCGACCGTATTGGAGGTCGAGCGGGAAAGCGAAACTGAGATCGGTCTGCTCGGACCCGCTAGAGGGTTGGGCACGCTCCTTCCGGCACCTGTGGCAGTCGCAGCGCAGAAGCTGGGATCCCGGCTCTTCGCCTGGAAGAGCTGAATGATCGCGACTTCTCGTTTCGTACACTGGCTGGTATCTGCAGGCTCATTGCTTTTGAGAGCAAGGAAATCGTCCAACGCTGCGTGCAACTCGGGCGCGTCTGGAGAGTTCGGCTCCAAAAGCAGCTGTATGCCCGCGACCAATGCAGCGTTGAACAGCCGATAAAGTCCACCCATGTGTGCGCCGCGTGCGCGATTTCTAGGCCATTTGACGTCTCGTTTGTACTCTTTGCGGATGTCGCGATCGGCCTTTGCCGAGGCGAAGGCTACCGATCGGGACCGGGCATATTTGTCGCTGCGCAAGAGGTAGGGACGATGCAAAGTGATTCTGATGTAGAGCTGCTCTACATTGATCAAGTAGCGATGCAATGGAAGCCAAGGGCACAATTCATCAAAGCTTCGATCGGTGCCTCCCTGCGGCTCGCAGCGGTATGCTGGGGGCAGGGCATCAACAAAGCGCTGCAGATCGCTGTCGATAGCAGTCACGTCTGCATAGTTGCGAGGCCTGTGATGAAGGAGCGTTTGGTAAGCTCCTAATCGCTCTGTCGACATCGAGGGGCGGAAGGTCACACTCACCGGGACAGGTTCTGAAAATGCTCTACTACGCGACCGGTCAGTTTTGCGAGCTCATGACGGATCGCGACGAAAGCGTAGACACCGGGTGGGCGACTAGGTGGCGTAATGCCTGGCGGTGGAGGGAACGCTTCCGGTGTCGGCGCAGGTCCGTATCGGGGTAGCGTGTCAATGTCCACGTCGGATGGCGCAAGAGTGTCGCAATTTTGATCATTGATGCCTTGAGGTCGACCCAGAAGCATGGATGTTGTCTTGTCGAGGTAGTAGATGAGCGCCCATAGGCGACGCCTGCGCTCCGTGGTCACGGCATCAAGACCAAGTTTTGTGCCATCTCGATGCAAGCCGATGCTGCGACGCAGAAAGCACACATGAGCGAGACTCAGCAGCTCGGAAATGGAGTCTCGCCGCACTCACGCTTGCGCAGCTCGGATGGCGCTCCCGAGCAGACTCCAACTCTCGGCACTCATGCGCAGGCAGATAAGAAATCGGCATCCAAAGAGGGCGGCCAGCAGAACGTCGATGTGATCCGCACGTACTGCCGAAGCCACTGCCATAGTTCTGCGGGCGGTGTGAAAGAGCTGCGAGGTATGCGCAAGTCAGTGCCTGTCTAGGGCGCTTCCTAAGCCAGTGCCGAGCTGCTCACTTTTAAAGCGCCATGTCGGGCATCTGCATCACTGCCTCGCTCCTCTGGCTGATTTCGTTTTGCGATAGCCAGGATGACGTACAGGAAGGACAGGAAAGGCAAATGTCTCGCTCCATCGTCCCCTTCCTCTTCTCTTAGGCTTCCCCACTGCCACTCCATGAGCTCCTCGTAGCTCTGCCTGAACGTTTGTTCGTGCAGAGGTAGGCGAGTGTTGTTGATATCCCTGAAGTACCAGCCCAGCATCTGATCGCTCTCATGCCTCGGAGGCAGATTCTGCATCAGCTCATTGACAATGTCCGGATGGGCGCCACCTTCTTGGATGAGCCTCCTGACTTTGACGCTGGCCGAGCGCAAGGGTACGTTGGCTGCCAGCTCTAGACGCTCGCCGCGAATGCTAGTCTCGATGACACCCCTGCTGACGCTGGGCAGTGCTAGCGCACCATAGAAGCTGTCTCCTTCGCGGGTCAGGCCGCCTTCCAGAGCATTTACACCTACCGTTTCCTCATCATTGGAGCTCGAGGGGGCAGCCCCGTTGCTTGCTGCGAGACCACCAGTGTATGCTGATCCATTCACACTGCTGCCGTCAGCACCCCCTCCGCCACCTCCTGACCGAGATTGCAGTTCCTCCCGCTCTAAGCCGCGAGAGGAAGCTGGGGGGCGCAGGCGCACACGGCGTGCCGCTTTGCCATTCGCCCCAGCTGCCAAAGGATCTTGTTGCTCATCATCGGAGACGAGATCCACGGGAGGCTCCTTTTCCACTTTGGGTATCTTGGCGGGAGGCGGCCCGTCCTGCTGCGCTATCGCATTGACGATGCTCGCGGTGGGCTTGGTCCCATTCGCTCGGAATTCGCTCAGTTCCTTCGCCAGCCCCGTCTGTGCCTTTGCCAAGCCCTCTACCAAGTCTTCCAGCCGAGCTACTCGGTCGCGCATGTCGCCATGCTGGTCACCTTCCTCGAAAGGGCGACACGTGTCTGCCAGCCCTCTGTCAATGCAGGCCTGACAAGGGATGTTCCGATCGCACTGTCAAGGTGTGAGCCGCGGATCAGCAGGGAGCAGCAAGACTTATTTCAACCAGCGCAAGTGATCTCAGCTCACCTTGTGTTTGCGTCTATGACACTCAGCGCAAGAGTAATGGACGCGCTGGTCCATAAAGGTCCGGGAGGACAAAATCAGCGTTGTCGCTGCACATCATCGCGGAGCCTTTTGGGCTAACGTTGACTCACCTTGCGTTTGCGATCCTTCTTGGCCCCCACCGCGCTGGCAACGCGATCTGCGTACGTCTCTGGCTTTCGACTGTGCCCGGCTGAACGGGAAGGAGGAGCTGGGGAGTCGGAGCTTGCTGGACTGGAAGGGCCAGGTACAGATGTTAGACCAGTCGCTGAGGCAGATAACGACGACTTGGAAGGCGTTTCGGGGCGCATCGCTTCCTTTGGCAGTACGCCCGGCGTGTGAGTGCCCGCAGAGGGTGGCCGAGCTGTCGCAGTATTCGCAGATGCGGGAGGAGGACGAGCTGGCGGTGCTTGACTGGCTTGCGAGATGGTTCTCGGTGCTGTCTTGGGTGTTGTATCCGTCACGATGGAGGCAGACGAGGCAGGTGGACCACTGAGTGAGGCTGGTCGAGGAGGTTGAGGTCTTGGACGAGAAGGCGATGCGCTCCCTACGGTGCTATGTCGCGGTGCGGTGTTGTGCAACGGCGGGCGAGGACCCGCGTGAGCCAGCGAGGGTCCTTGGCGGATGGGCTGCACAGCAGAGACTGGTCTGACAGGCTGCGAAGAAGTTGAGGGTCGCGCTGGCGGAGGTCTTATGTTGGATGTCGCAGCAGAGTCCTGTGTTCCATTTGTGGGGGTCGCTGGCCTGATGGACTGCTGATTGGCGCTTTTAGGTGTTTGCGTAGCCCCATTCGGCCTGGCAGTGCTCACGCTGGTATCCGCGTTTGGAACGGAGGTGACCCCACTTGGTCGGGAAGAGGCGGGTGCCTCTGGAGGAGGTCCGTTTGTGGACATGTCGCCATCAAAAGTTTGAGTGGGCACAGACCAGTCGAAATGCCTTGACGAGTCAGTCACGAGTAGGAGATCGAACGTGCAATCCGGGAGGCTAGAGCATCGGCCTATGCAAGGTGCTGTCGACCGAGCGTAGTTACAAATTGGTGATTGAAGCTGGCCTATTCCGACGTTCGCATGAGGGATGGATGATGTCCTTCGAGGCCAGGGGGCGGTGCTGTCGCGAAGCGCAGACAATCTACAAATTGTGACACATTTCGGATCAAGCGCCGCACCTTTTGGGACGCGAAAGGCTTCTCGGCCGCGCGGCGCGGCGCGGCGCGGCGCTGCACGAGCTCGCCGCTGATTAGATTTCGCGTGCTGATCACCAACCCAACACGCGTCAAGGATTTCAAATCACTCCTCGTGCAACTTATTGAAGTACACCTACAGCATGAGCGGGTACGCATGGCCCACAAAGCCGCCTTCGCCGCGCACTAGGTGTCTACGCATGAAACCTGACCGCACGTCTCATGAGGTCCCTTTCGCGAGTCATCATTCAATTCTGACTTTGACTGTTAACGTATGAGTGAGCGGATTCGAACGGCACCGCTCATACGGTGGATCTTCAAGATGTGGGGCCATTCCTCACGCGGAAGAGCTCGGGGCCGACGCGGACATCTCATCAAGATCAAGACCCGCGACTCTCCAATCACTGAATCGTGAATATTCACTCACACTGATGAAACTTGTGGAACTCGCCAACGAAGCCGAAAGTCAGAGCACACGTGACAGGAGCCGCCGCCGTACTCCAGCCCCACACCACGTCTCGGAGAGGGCAGGATCGCGCCTTGTCGAGTCCCTTGCGTCCGTCCAGGTACGGCCTCGATGAGGCTCTCCTGCTCTAGAAGGCTGCCCTTTGAGAGGGTTCGGATCCCTTCTTGAGCCCCGTGCTGCTCCGAAACAGAGCAAGACGAGATATCGAGATACCTGACTCAGCCAGCGGAAGAGTTCCAATTTTGGGTCCGATGTGGGGCTGGAGGCTCCGTTGTTGACCGGAGCATGACGTGATGCGTGCAAGCAAATTGTCAGGAGTCAAGGCCACAATGATTGCATCTTCGTCCTAGATTCGGAGAACCGTGGGTTGAGAGGCTGGTTAGTCAAAGTCAATCCTCACACAAAATGTCAAGGAATGTATGAAGAGCACCTCGAATAAGGATGGATTTCCGCGACTATGCGCTGCGTGTCATACGAGGGATCTTAGCGCGCGCGCGCTCCGAAAGCATCTCCCTCATAGATCAACTTGAGTGCTGGTCGATGACTATCCAATTCAACCTCGGACAGAGGCTTGAGCGCGACAGGAGTTGGAACTTTGGGGCTCATGGGGAGCGAGGCAGTACATAGTCTTGATCGAGTCGTGAGTGTAGCTGATGCCAGGATTTCTGCGGACGAGATGAAGCGGTGCAAACGCGTCCATCCTGCCAGCATGCAGCTTAATGGGATGCCATTATGACCGCGGCGCTCCTATGCACGGCCGATTATATCTGCGTGTTCAACATCACACGCACGAATCGCATGAATGTTATGTAGAAGCAGGCAGGATGCGGGCGTGCGTGTATGCGTGCACGCGGTGCTTGTAAATTGCGCGAGCATCAAAAAGTCGCCGCGCTGCGTAAATGGTATTCGTGGGGTGACCAATCAAATGGGTACATATATTTAGATATACATATACCATGCGTATACGCGCTGCAACGCTGTTGTATATGATTGCTGCCGTTTCGGCTGGCCTGCCGCCCGATGCACGCAGACAGTTCTGAAAGTCCGAGTCACGTCAAAGAAAGATGCGAGTTGGAGAGAGCGAAAAAGACGCCGCCTTGTGTTGTTGCTGCCGACTCATATGTGATATGTTAAGCTTGACTGCCGAGGAACTTAAAGTCACGAGTGCGATGATGACCTTGACAAAGTGCTATATAGCTGCGACAGACTCACTCGCGTGCAAATAAGCGGAAAAGCAAGGGCGCGCCATGCGTTATTGCTGCCCATGAAGAGCTTTGTGGGCAACTCAGGCACACACCAAATGTGATGTGTGATCATGCTTGCGACAACAATCTCGCAGTGGGAGTGTAGGCTCGAGCATATCAGCGAGGAAGGTTAAAAGGCCTCGAACGCGGTGCACACTCTGGACTGTCTGCGAGTGTCAGTTGTCTCGACCGCGCCTGCACCCCCCACAACCACGAATTAGAATTCAGACTCGATCACGACTCGTGACTCACAACTGTTGCGGGAGTACAAGACAATCGTGACTGCAAGAAATCTCCCGACTGCATGCCGGCGACTCCTCTTCAAGCGCTCGAACCCCCCCCCCCCCCCCCCCCCCCCCCCGCTGCACGCTCCAGTGCATGCTAGCTGGCCAGTGTCACCGCTGCAGAGCAACGAAAGGTCTTAGCTTTCATTAAGTTCCAGACCCAGACCTGCTCGCTTGAAACAGAAAGCGACAGCATGCATAGGACCAGCAGCTATACAACGTAGGTCTGCATGGGTGTGATCAAGGCCAAGATCCCGGCCCTGGGTGCTAACGCACACGGCCCTCCGCTTAGGTCCTTTTGCACCCAGCAGCAGCAGCTTTAAAGCTCCGATCCGCACAGGCTTATTGAGACGCCGTGAGTGTGAGTATAGTGCCTCGCTCACACCCACCCCGTTCCGCCGCTGCAGCTGCTGCTGCTGCTGCCCGGCCGCTGCACTTCTTGAAATTTGAATCATTGAGTGCTGCATGCACCGCTACTATACCCGCGACTACGAGGATCGCCACCGCGGCTGCAGCAGCTGAATCGAGCATCATCTATCTGCACATCAGGCAAAAGTGAAACTTTGCCCAGTGTGAGTCTTGCCAGTGTGAGTCTTGGCTTCCCGCCGCCCTGCGCTGCTGCTGCTTGCACTCACGCCTAAAGGTGCGGTTGCGAAACATCGTACGGTTGCGTTTGGATGCTGCGTGCACCTCCATCACCAATGCTCCTTCCTCGCTGCACGCATAGACCCTCCAGCCAATTGTGGTGTCATCCTTTCCAGCACGCAGTTCTTGGGCTTACACCTTTTCCTTCTACATCCTTCGCCATCCGCCGTGCAAGCGTGCCGCATTCACACATCTCCACTTTGGTCCGGATCCTCTGCGCGCACCGCATTCACTATAGCACACTCACCAAGCTTCCAGTCGGCTCCCCTCATACCCAGTGAATCGACACTCGAGACCCGCACTAGCCCGGCTCATTTTGGCATCATATTGGCTTGCGCTGCCTCGTCCTCTCTTACCGTTAGTTCTTGATTCGCTAGCTCAACCTCGCCTTTGCGTTCGTGTCTCCCTCGGCACTTGTCCACCAGTCTCGCATCAGCGTCCAACTCATCAATCGCCTTGCCTGCGCCACACGCTCTCCCGTAGCACAAAGGTCGGACGATCGCAAGGCGGTCGTGGCCGAGGTAGCGGGATGGCTACCCACCTGAGCCGTCGTCAAGCCGGGACGTTTGCGCCACCAGGAAGCAACAATGGTGGCGGTGGAAGTTCATGGCCATGGAAGTGGTTGCTCTTTCTCATCCTCATTGTCTTCATCTTTGCCATCGTCGTGCTTGTGATTTGGCGTGTGAGCAAGAGGAGAAGGAGGAATCGAAATCGGATGAGCGTGCTTCGCAATGTCAACCTCGTCATCGCAGAAGACGAAAAGGCAAAGGACAAAGCGCTTAGCAGAGGGAACAGCGTCATCAGCAGGGTTAGTAGGATGACGAGTCTTAGGGGTGGTAGCAGTCTGCAACATCACAGCAGCGTGAACCATGGCGCCAACGCCAAATCTTTCGAGTCGAACGCCGCCTCCGCTAAGGAGAAAGGCGCGTCTAGAGATGCTTTGGACGACCAGGGGTCCAAGGTGCTGGAGCACGCCTACGATATCGACGAAATTCTCATCTCAAGAGGCGTGCTCAGTGCCTCTCAAAGGTCCAAGCACTCGCGATACTCGCAAAAGTCAACCTCTGGAAGACCCTTGACGACTCCTGCGCGTGCACACATCGCACGTCACGGAGCCAATCATCAACAAGCGCCTTTCCGTCCCGGCTCTGAGCGTATCGAGCTGACTGACGAGCCTCAGGATCTGGAAGCGGGCACCAACAGTGTTGGCGCTGGAGACGAAGCAGGCAGTAGCTCTCCTAGAGTGCGAATAGTGTCACCGTCGTTCGCGCGTCCAGGAGGGCATGCTACGCGAGGCAGAGGTGGATCGCGAGACGTCAAAGAGCTGAGCGTGATTGGCGAATCTGGCGCAAGCGAAGCGACGTCCACCTCAGCTTTGGGTCTATCCCGATCTGGAACGGCAGCATCAGTTCTTGCCTCGGGCGAAGCGCCCTCGAACGAATCCTCGACGTCTTCTGGTTCTGTGGCTCACGCAAGCAGGTACGGTCACTCGCAACGCGGTGCCAGTCAAAGCACTACTAGTACAGACATCTCGCCAAGCGCCGCGTTTGCTGTTGACCCTTTTAAGAGCCCAGCTGCGAGTAGTTCTGGTCATGGGAGCCAGGCTCCCTGGAGCGCTATCAGCCAGCACAGCAACAATGCGTACACTCCCGTCACTTCGCACGGCCACATTGCACCTGCTGAGTCCGCCAATCACCTCAACCGGCAAGGCTCTACCAAAATACAGCGCGACGGATCCAACAAAGGTGGTGGTATCGGCCGTAGGCTGAGTGCTGTCATTCGTCTGAAGCAGCCAAAGTCTCCCAGAGATCCACGTACACCAAATGTAGAAATCATGCAGCGCCAAGAAACACCGTCGCCAGAGTTCGAAATGATGAACGGACCCCGGGCCCCAGAAGCGCAAGCAGGGACGTCTGCCGCAGCTTTTGTTATCGACACAGAGGCTGCACATACCTTTGCTGCGCCCACCACGCGAGACGCTGAGCAGCAACGTCAGGGCAGGACATCGCTGGCCTTGTCAGACAAGTCAGCAAGCACCGCTGGTCAGAGGTACGCGATTGGATCTCCGCAATCCATCACTGTTGCATTGCCAGCTGTAGAGGCGGGCGAGAAAGAGCAGCCCAAAGCGACATCTTCCTCCGAGGTCGGCTCTGGTCCTTGGACGTACACGTCCAAGGCTCAACAGTGGCGGGATCAGAAAGCTGCTGCTGCGGCAGCTGCCCGGCAAGACCTAGGTCTGTCGACCACGGCTACGGATGCGAATATCAGACGCTCTTCATCCATGCGGACACCCGAATCGTCCACGAAAAATACCGCCACGATAGTCGTGCCATCCAAGACGAGCACTTCTGCAACACATTTGGCTGTTCCGACAAAGAGTCACAGCATAGAAGTGGGTAATTTGCCTTCCTCGCCTCTCAAAAGAACTCCAAGTATAGGCGTTGCTGGATCCAAGTTCAAGGAGACTTTCGACGACGACGATTGATCATCTACCAAGCTCTGTCACCGTCTGCTTTCTCCTTTTCGGATCGTATTGCACCGAGCGTCGATGAGCCCTTCAGGCACTGCGGCCTCGCTCTTATCGCTCGTCATCTGGATCAGTCTTTCGCACTTTCCTTTACATCACCATCATCACCTCTATTTCGTCCCAGCCAACTCTCAGTCACGCTGTTTCCCAACCCCCGCTTTTTTTTTTCTCCGGGCCCCACTCTGCTCTCGAGTCACTGTTGCGCTCTCCATCTGTAATCACCTCCGACTTTCGTACTTCGTCCGCCGGGTCTGCCTCGTCATCGCCAAACCGTTTCCCCTTTTCCCCATTCACCTGTCGAGGACGCTCGACTTTCCATTTCCCTTTCCCAACCTGTACAGACATGCAACGCACTCTTGCAAACCTTTTTCGAAGCTTCGTACACTTCGCACTTGCTCCGTCGAGATCAGACGCTGTAGCCACGAGTCAAGCAAACACTTGAACTCCAGTTTCTCCCCTCTTTTACACTCATGTCAAGCAGGATCAAATGCAATACCACCCGTAGCTTATGCGCGACCGCTCTGCTACCCGTCGACACCTGCCATCTGGGGCGAATGAGCACTGCTGTGACCGAGTCCCGCAGCCTGCTCTGCCAGATAGTGGGCGCTTAGCCAACCCTTCAACCCCCCCCCCCCCCCCCCAAAGGAAACAGGGTGCATTCGCAAGTGTGATGGAATTTGTAAAAAGTGCCAAGGTGGGAGGGGGAGTGGAGTGGGGTATCTGTCCATGAAACTTTGTATGACGAGTTCAAGATGACCTAAAGGGATGAAGGATGGAGAAGCGATCGTGCGTGTGGCCAAATGTGCAAGGGTTGGACCGAGAAGAGCGGCGTTGCCAAGAGAAAATACAGGTCTGAGGGGTGGGTGAGGCGAAGCAAGGAGGAATACAGGTCTGAGGGATGGGTGAGGCGAAGCCAGCATCGTTTTAGCGCAGGCTTTAGAGAAGGGCTACAAGGTGCTCTCGCGCTGGCGGGTTTATGAGCACTTCGAAAGAGTCTGGGCGAGTCGTTTGAGAAAGTGATCACGCTTGAAGGTGCGGCCAGAGGGGGAACTAGGCTTTACCAAAAGCTTCGATTCGGCGGTGATGAGCCGTGCTGTGCATCTTGCCGCCCCTCGTCGATCCATTCCTGTGCGGTCCTTGAGGCTGCTGTTGCTGTTGAGACTGATACTGCTGGGCAGGTGCATTCTGTCCTTGGCTGTTCGCACCGGCAGCGTCCAAGGCGCTTTGAGACGCATCGCTGACTGCGCCTCTTACCTTCTCGTTGGCAAACTTGATGGCTGCGTTGGATGCGCTCAGTGGTAGAGTGACAGGAAGCGTGAGGAGGTATCCAGGGCCTGAAGAATACCACTTCTCGTCGGGTTTGTCCGCTTGTTGGGCCACTGCGCTGTGCAGCTGACCAGGTACATGCGAGGGCGACAAAGGCGGCGAAGCCATCGGATGCGCGCTCCCAGCGTACAGACGGGGATCTGCTGCCGATGTAGTGTAAGATGCCGCTACATTCACATTTGGAGCGGGCCCGATGGTCTTGTTGTAGGCCGACGTCGAGGTGGTGCCATCAGGAGCAGCCAAGCCTAGTGAAGCCGTCGACGGGAGGCTGCGAGGGGCGTCGTAGAGGTAGTGACGTTGAGACTCGTTTCGCTGTCCCAACGCAAATTTGAGCGCCTGGAATATGGAAGCCGGAAGCAAGCTTGCGCGTTCACGCTCTCTTCGCTCTTCCTCGATGAGCTCTGCGTTGATCGCAACCTCGCGCAACAGGTCCTCCAAACGTCCTTCAAGCAGGCCAAACTTATCTTCTGCAGACAAGCGCAAATGCTCTCCCTTCTTCTCGTAGCGTCGCATGGACCGACTGAGCTGAGTCAAAGGCACATCGATGCCTTCTCGCAGAGTGGACACGTCGGTCTTGAGCGCCACCAAGCGTCGAAGAGCAGCAATGTCCGTCTCCAGGGATGCGACGCGGTTGTTGAGAGCCTGGACTCGGGAAGACGGATAGTGGACCACTTCGTGTAGATGCAACACACGCTGTCGAAGCAACGAGAACGCGTGCTGCAGCCGAGCAAGGCGAAATCAGCGAAAGCTCAACATCGGATGCCAGAACAAACGGTTTCATGCTCACTGTCCAAGGCTTGATGCCCGCGGCCAGCATGAAGAGACGGATGTTGAATTTGTTGCTGGAAGGGTATTGATGCGAATAAGCGGATTTCGCACAGCCACATGGAAGCTCTGACGAGACTCACAAATAGCGATTACCCTCTGTCAAATTCTCCATGAGCCACTGGAGCACCCAAGCCCCAGCCACAGGGCTGGCCACGCAAGCGAGAAGGCTAATGGCTTCGGTGCGCTTGAGTTCAGCAATGGCCTCCAGCTGCTGCACAGACAAGTCGGAAGAGTCTTCGTGAGAGTCGGCAGCTAGTATGCGTCTCGTCCTGGCCGCATGGTAAATGTCGTGTGGAACGCGCAAGAACTGATACAGCCAAAAGGCAGACAAGATGAGCAGGACCGCATCCGACCAGGCGTCCGCTTTGCCGCCCAGAAGCGCTCCTGCTGGTGGAATGAGAGCGATGAGTAGCGGAGCGTAGTGCCATCCGCCGAGCGCCGAGGTCGCCGACTCCGCAACGCCTTCGGCCACAGCTTCTGCAGCTTCGGACGCAGCAAACGGACCAGAAGTTGAGCCAGAAGGTTTGAATGAAGTGGAGCCGGACGATCTCATCGCATCCTCGTCTGCCCACTCATCTATGGACACCGATGCGCGATGCCCTGGATGCTTGGCACCCGGCGAAGATGCGGGGGAGATCGTGGATGGATCTGGCAATGGACCAGATGGTCGCGATGAAGAGGAGGCGAAGTCGTCATCCTGCAATGATGAGGGAGTTGCTGCTGACCCTTGGTGTCTCGAGCTGCGCCTTCTGGAAGACGACATGATTGCAAGGCCTGCCGTGTTGTGTCGCAGATGGGGTCGTGAGTGTCGAGTTTGACGCGTACCCCTGGCGGCGAAATGCCGGATTGTTCACGCGTGGGATGAGTGGACACGTGTTATAGCGTTTCACGAAGCGCCACGATCAACTGCAATGGGCAGCGAGGATATTCTGCTTTGCGTGGCTGGAGGAAAAGAGTCGTGAATGGCAGCTGATATGAAAGCAAGCGGGGGGGAGATGATAATCTGAATGAAGTGTGATGAAGATTCCTTAATTCAGATGATTTGTTGATCGCCGCGTAGGATGGATGAGATCAAGTCAGCAGTGGCTGAGCAGACGGTTTAGATTCGTGATGCTTGCATGGCTCCTTGCCCGCTTGGCCACGAGATGTGCATTTGCACAGCAGCAGTCAAGCATTCGCGAATTCCCATGCAGGCGTGATTGTGATTCATTCACAGCAACTGAGATTTCGAACTCGACTAGAATCGCGCAGCGCAGCGCAGCGCAGCTAGCTCGATCGAGTGCGGACAATGGCCACAGTGTTGTCGAATTCACGACTTGCGGTGGCGCGGCATCTGCAGATTAAGCATAGCGTGCATGGCATATGTATGCAGCGGACCGTGCATGCAACCGTGGTGAGTGTGAGTGTGAGTGTGAGTGTGAGTGTGAGTCACCAGTCGTGAGTCTCATCCATCACGTCAAGTCAGAGCAGAGTCAGAGCAGTCAGTCGTGAGTTGAGTGCAGGCTTGCTCGAAGCGCACACATATATAGACAAGAGCGTCGTCGTCGTCGTCGTCGTCGTCGTCGTCGTCGTCGTCGTCGTCGTCGTCGTCGTCGTCGTCGTCGTAAGTTTGAGCAATAAGCGGCGAAATGATGCAAATACAGTCGCGAGTGCGAGTAGACCAAGCGCAAGCATTTCCCACCCAACACGCCATCGTCGTGATTCGTGAGGCACGAGTGCAAGGTATGACCGCTGATCGGGTGTCGGGTCAATCGGACCCAGGATCCATGCGTCCGGTCGGTTCGCGAAACGCTACATCACAGTCACTACTTGCTGTGGCTGCCACGCTTCACCTTCATAGCGCCATCTTCTTAAGAAGAGCTGCGAAGACAAGACTGATCTGCAGCAGTCCAGAAACCACCGCCAACTCTCCCTTTTCCCAGCTTAGCACTCGGGATTACGATCGAGGAATCGCTGTGCGGCAGTCCATGATCAACCAGGGTTCCGAGTGCAACCGAGTGCGAGCAAGCCTATTCGGCCGTGTCCGCACGAGAGCATGCACGCACACCATACCGTGCTATACCATGATATCGGTACCCATCATACGCATGCACAACGCCTGCCTACCTGACGGCATTGCAGCAGCGACCGTGCTCACATGTTCACGATTGTTGAAACAGCGAATGCGAGTGTTTTGAGGGCTCAGAGCGTGCGACGTGGGGGTATGTGAGACTTTTGATGTGACGCCAGCAAACAGGCTTCTCGCGAATGTGAATTAATGGCGTCAATCATCAGCATGTATATCGCTACGCACGAGCAGTTTGAGTCCGCGATCACCAATTGCTGCTTGATTCGTGATTGATGCAGCAGCAGACGCTTCATTGCTGCTGAGCATCCGATCATGCTGATGACCGCGCGGCGGTCAGTCACGAAAAGTCGGGACTCATGTATCCAAAATTAAGAATATGTGCGCCTTGCTGTGATTCAGATCGGAGCTAAGACTGACGCGTGAATCGAGGTGGACGCGTCAATAAGGGACACGATCGACGCGCGAACACTGATCCCATTCAGCCACAGCAGCAGGGCGGCTGCTGACTGCTACAGTACCTGCAAGCTGGCCGCGGGTTGTATAGACGGTTTGTATGGGTGCTGTGCAGTTGCCGCCTTGCAGCACATATCGATCCATCAGTTCTTCACTGCGGCCGGCTGGCACTCCATGCATGGCTGGCACATCGTCACAAGGTCGCATCACCTTCATGTCGCGGTAAGGCTGGCTATCGCACAAGTACTTCTGCAGATATAAGTTCGAGCAAGCGGATGTGATCGCGGGTAAGCTCGTCGCTCACTCGAATATACTGTACGCTTCAAGCGGCCGATTGCGCTTCGTTTCCCAGCCCAGCAGAAGAAGAAGAAGAAGAGCAAGCAGCACGGATGCTGCAAGGAGCTCGCACGCTGCGCTTCGCTTTGCAGCATATATGCAGGCAGCCTGATTTGGGAGGGGCGTGAGAATATATAATACTTGTCGGAGGACATGCATGGCTGGCTCATTCAAATTCGTGATTGAGGCTATCCATTCAAAAATTCACGTGACTCAAAACCACGCTACAAAGCCTGCTTCACCTTTTGGATTCGTGATCTCACGTATGATAACAGATTTATGCATAACACGAATTGACCGAACAATCGTGAATCGAATGTCCACCAGGACGCCTTGCTCAAGCCTGCGTGCAAGCTTTGGTGGTCGCGCTTCGCAGTTCCATGCCATGGTGCTGAGCGTATCAGCGCTAACTAAGCGGCGCGGGTCGCATATGGATGATGAAAAGAGTCGCAACGAGACTCGCACGCAGCAGTCCAGAGTGGCAAAACAATCATCGACCACTCACTGTTGCATGGTCACAGAGTTGCGACTGGTCGCGACTCGTGACTACCACTACTACTGCAGCGACGACGCGTGGCACCTTGCAAAAACCGCCGCAAGACGGCACGTCGGCAAATTCCCTTCATTGCCACTCTTGACCGCTGAGCCTGTCGCGATCGACGGACATGTGCGTCTCACCTGCCCTCTGAAAAGTGGACCGACAGCCTCTGCGACCTCGTACCTCACGCCCGGCAAGCCTGCGCCGCCTTGAAAGTCCTGCTGGGGCGTGAAATCTTCTTTGACACAGCGCACGAGCTGGTGTATAGTATGTATCATCGATCTTGATTGATTTGTATAGGCTCGCTATAATGAGATTACAAGGTGACTGACATGAAAGCGGACCACGCGGTCTTTGTTGTGGAGCACGAGCGAGGGGGGGGAAAGCAGGTACAGTGCGAGCGCAGAGTGCCGGAAACGAGGCGCACGTGTGTGGTCGTGAAAGAGGAAAGCGCATGAGAAAGACGGAAGCAGGACAGTACACAGAGTCACACCTTTGGTTTCCTAAAAGCAAAGAAGCCAGCCGGGGGTGGCAAGTCTATGCAGAAGAATCCTTTGCTGCTTGTCCAGTTTCCCTCCTCTCCTCTTCCATGGCTGCGAGCGTAGCACCTTGGACTGCGCGAGTCTTGCACTCGTAATTCTTCCATTGCCAAGCGCGAGCCATGCCGAGAGTGTCGGCCATCTCGTCGATCTCGTTGGGTGTCCTTCCCTTGGTCTCGGGCAAGCAGAAGATACCAAAGACGAGAATGGCGACCATGAAGCCACCGAACATGATGTACGCCTTGGCTCCCAGGTTGTGACCATCGGCAGCAGTGATCTCGGGCACTGCCAGCGTGGTGATGACGGCGGTGAGCTGTCCCCATCCGATGGCGTACGCGAGCGTGGGGCCACGAAGACGCTGCGTGGGAATTTCGGCGGGCATGAGCAGACTGCATGGGTAGAAGGATCCTGTCCAGACGAAGTTGAAGATGAAGGACAAAGCTGCGATGGTCTTGAGCGACGATGCATTGTCTTGGAAGAACGCAAGACCACCAGCGGTAAAGTCGATCATGATGAGAATGACAAAGCCTGTGAGGATGAGCGAACGACGACCAAAGAAGTCGAGAGCGAAGGGTCCTGCGGCGGCACCAGCAAGTTGACAGACGGCTGAGACGACGGTGAGCACGAATGGGTCTCCGGCGCCGAGTTGAGTCAAGAAGAGCGTGGCGTAAGTGGTGGACATGATGATACCGGAGATCTGATTGAGGGAGAAGAGGGAGCCGGCGACGATGGTACGCCATTTGTTGTTGCCCTTGAAGATGTCGAAGAAGGAAGTGTTGGCTGCAATGTCTCTGACATAGTCTTCTGCGTCGCACAGGATCTCGAATTCGGCTTGCACTTCAGCGTCACTGTAACTTCTGATCTTGCGCAAAGCAGCCTTGCCCTCTTCCTTGCGGTTCTGTTGAATGAGCACAACGGGTGACTCGACGCAGAAGCAGGTGAGGAGCGCCAATACTCCGGGCAAGCAAACTTGAACGGCGAGTGGTGCGCGGTAGGACATGTGCTCGCCACGGTAAGCGCGCTCACTAGCCCAGCAGATGATGACGGATATGACTTGGGCGAGAATGGTGCAGAAGTTGTTGAGTGTCACTGCTCGACCACGGATGGACGGGACGACGAGCTCAGCCAAATAGCCAGGCGCGATACTGGTGGCGGCACCGTACGCGAGACCATTGTAGAAGCGACCACCAATGAAGCCAGCGAGGTTGGGCGCAAATAGTTGGAGGAAGACGGCAGGGAGAGAGAAAATGTATGCACCGACTAGAGTCCACTTGCGGCCGAATCTCTTCTGCAGTGGCACTGCCAACAAAGCGCCAAAGACGGTGCCGACTAGGGGAATACTGAAGAGCATCGACTGATTGCGAGCGGTGAGGACGAGTTCACCAGTCGTGGGATTGACGCCTTGGTACTCTTCAACGAAAGCGGTCATCGATGCAATGGGGCCAATGATGGAGTTTTCGACGCCGAACATCCAGCCTGAAAGAGCGACGACCTGCGGGTGGGAGACGAGGTGAGTCGGAGTAGCTCGTCGTAAGGCATACACTCGCGACTCTGTTGAACTTACCAAGCACGAGTAGGCCATCATCCAATTCCATCCACTTGCGCGGCCAGCGGACCTGTAAGCGCTGCCGGTGGGCGAAACGGGTGTTGCTTCGTCACTCATGGTGAGCTGAGGGAGAGAATCTTTCTCGTGGAGAGATTGTGATTTGTTCGACATGATCAACGTGTGTGGCAAGGGCCGAGGATTGCGGGTTGCGGAGATGTTGAGGGGAGTGAGAGCGATGGAGTCGGAGTACTCTTCGGGAGGATTGCGGGGAGGATGAGCCTGATTGACTCGCGAAGGAGCTCGATGTCTTGCTGAGGAGAAGGACATGGTGGAGTGATGCAAGAAAGATGCGCGCTTTAAATATGCGTTTTGACCTGCAAAACCAGCCAAGTGCGGGGTCCCCGCAACTCGTATGACACGGATCCGCTAAGCAAAGCAGCCCCGCAAGCTCGTGTCAAGATCAGATATGCACGTACTACGACCACCTGGGCAGTGCTTTGACGCTTCCCTTCGAAGCTGGAATGTCCAAGCCAAGGACAGCCAGTCAGACGACTTGCTGCCAAGACGTGATGGTTGTCTGAGAGACAGTGTAAGAGGTCGGCCGAAGATCGGTCAGCTCTCGGTGAGTTCGACCCAGGCGGCTTTGCTAGGGCAGGAACGAGGGACGATATGCATGCGGTAAGGATGCAGTAGGCGAAGGAAGATCTTGCTTGGATGCATGCAGGGTTTCGCCTTTTTGTTTTTTGTTGTGAATCGAGGAGGAGGGAGGCAGGTCGCAGTCAGAGTGGACGGGTGAAAGCGCGGACTATGTAGTAAAGTTTGTGGGTGGCTGAACATGGTGACGAAGCTCATGCTCTCAGCCGCAAATCATATCGAACGTGATAATAATTAAATACAGCAGGTGGCGTCACACGACGAGCTCGAGGCGCGGGCCGGCCAAGTGGCAAGTGAGAGGCATCAGACCTGAAGCGACAGAGTGGCAGCAGATGCGATAAATGAGCGCCATCCGTGTACTACTGTGGACGCCATGCAACGATCTCTTCCTTGAGCGCCTTAGGACGACCAGCATAAGCATCGATGTTCCTGCGACGGCGGCAGGACGCTGCATGGCGTCGTGAGTCCCTTGTCCTGCACCGATTTCGACGCGGCGCTGAATGAGGTGGACAGCAATGAACACACCCATTATAGTCGATCGAGACGCCAAAGGGGAACGAGAGACGAGCAAGGCCCCACGCAGCAGCCTTTGAGCTCGAGCACGTCGCGTTTACGCGTTCGCCAGCTGTACCGCCACAAGTATTGTTCGACTTCATCACGCTACTGGGTAATTGGAACCTTAACCGACATTCAAACACTTTACTACTACTAAGGCGTTGCGCAGCCCAATTCGGACTCGCGACTCGAGCTACGGCAAGTGGCGGGGGTGGTGTCGCGGGAATGACTTATTGTAATGATTCTGCTCAAGTGCGGGGCGCACGAATTGGAGCGGACCGGTGAGGGGATGTGGTCTGGACAAGGTGTAGGTGACCATTGCATTCGCTTGCCGTGACCCTCGCATGAGGTGGCTCGCAAGGATGGGGGGAGTCGGGAGCGGAGGTCACACAAGACAGGCGTGGCTGCAACCCCCCCGCCCTGCCTGTAAGTCCACTTCGACGATTGAAGCACCACTGGGACTCTGGCTGGCATGGATACAGCAGCCGAGCTATACAGAAGATGTGATGAGACCTCTCTCCGCTCCAACCCTCCCGCGCACGACCATTGCTTTCGACTTCCCATCAGCACCGACGATCGTTACCACTACAACATTTAGTCCTCGGGCCCCTCCCATCTGCCACGATCTTGCTCTCCAACCGATCTACCAGCGACGCTGTCCGCAACCCTTGGCATGTAACGAAGAACTTAGCGAATCAGGCGGTGACGGGCGCGACCCTTATTCAACAGACACAGCTTGCCTGCATTGTTCCACGTACATGTCGTCAATCGTGATCTGCACACGTTTTGGTTCTCGCGTGACTTGTTGGACAGCTTGGCCCGCGCTTAACCCCACACGCCTCCTCAACTCCGCCACCCGAAAGCAAGAACCGTCTGTATGGCTAGTGATGATACGCTGTTGATGGAGTTGGTGATGGAAGAGTGCGCTTACAAGGTATAGCTGAAGACAAGGTTCACGTCCGAGATCGGAATTCCGCCTTCTGCATGGCTTGGCTCTCTGCCGCCTGCCGCGCCGCGAGGCGCGTGCCCCACGTGGCTTGCGAGCAACCGACAGAGCACCGAACTGTCGACCGATTTGTGACCTTTAGCGGCTGAGCCAAGACCGTTGTAGGGCTCACGCATACTGCGAAACGACATCATCCTCCGCGCAGTGTAGCTCGCAGCACCAATCATTCACGATTTCTTCAAGCCGAGGCGTACTCCCTCAGCGCAGGCATTCGGGGTTTCGTCGCGGCTAAACAGATTCCCGACTCGCGGTCCTGCAGTAGCCCTCCCCCGCGCTCTCGGGCCCCCACGGGGAAACGGGAGCCTTTCGGATGGGTGTGAAAGCACGACATCAGCCCTCAGACCAGCGAAGTGTTCGAGAGCGCTAGCTGTGACTTCGACTTCGACTTGCCTTGCCACAAAGTGCGGCCGGCAGTCACGGCCAGGGCTGGTATCGGCGACAGCTCCTGCATAAGGGGCCGAGCTGTGCGAGACACAGCAGCTAGCAAGGACGCCGCACCGAAGTGCGCACCGCGAATTGTGCGGTATTGCCGCCACTTGGGAGCTGTTGGCGTCGATATAGTGTGTCAGACACCTTCTGCCTCGGTGCCTGCTTGCTTTGCTCTCTTCACGTCCACTCCGTGCTCGGTCCGCCAAGCGTCCGCACACACACACACAAAGGTCACGCTCCCCACAACCTTGCACCCACCCAGTCATGTGCTTTCCCCTCCTCGACTCGGAAACTGCGCTCTTCAACCACACGCATAGCCTTCACAAGCTATAAGAACCTCGACTCCGCTCCATGATAGTCCACACCACAACCAATCTCGGACCACCGCCGCAGCTGTCAAACCACCTTGACAACCCCTTTGCTAGCTTACAAGCCTCGGCTCGCGCAAGGCAACAAGTTCCCCAACAACAGCAAAACACGAGCGCCGCCAATAGTCTGCAGCAGCAGCAGCAGCAACAACAACAACACTTTTGACTTTGCACGGCTCTGACGCAAGGCTGAGCCCAACTAGAGAAGCAGTGTGAGATCTCCTCTTTGCGCCAAGAATCATGCTAGTCACTCGGAAACCGGAAGCTGCTTTTAGCCCAGCCTCGCCGCCGTCGCGGACAGCGCAGCTCAAGAGTGGCACCGCTTCCACAAGCAGTCCCGTTGCACCAAGAGCCCAACACATCGTCGGTTCGAAGTTGAAGGCGAACAGTCCATCCAAGAAGCAGAGCGTCGTCGCGCCTGAGCTTTGCGCCAGCACCTCTGACGCGCCTTACGAGATGACTGGCGCTACGGGCAGCGAGGCTGAGCTGTTGCCGATTTCCAGCGCCGCCTCAGCTTTTCAAAAGTTTCGTCCCACCTCTCACTTTCTCGCCCCTCGAGGCTGGATGAATGGTGAGTCTCGACGAGTCCGCTCATCCTTTGCTATGGCCGGCGCATGCACGCGCCTGTCTAGCCATCAGCACTGATCCACGACTCTCTCGCCCGCATTGTGATTGCCATGCAGACCCAGCTGGGCCCACCTATGACGCTCAAACCGGCTTGCATCATCTCTTTTATCAATGTGCGTGCAGTGAAGAGATGTTGAAGTGCTCCTAGCTCCACTGCAGACTGAAAACGCAGCTGCATTTCAATCGCCCTCTTGTGCCATCAGGGAACCCTAAAGGCTCCACCTGGGGCAACATGTCTTGGGGACATGCGACCTCCACTAGTCTGGCCGGGCCTTGGAAGCACGACAATGCGATCGATGGCGCCAATGAGCACCAAGCCGTACTCGCACCAGCAGCGCCGTACGATTGCGAAGGCATCTTCACCGGCTGCGTTGTGCCTCACGGTCCAAATGGAGAGCAGGGAATCATGACAGCGCTTTACACGGCCGTCTCGGCTTTGCCAATCCACTTCACACGCCAGTACCAACGCGGCTGCGAGAAGCTTGCTATGGCCACCTCTTTGGACGAAGGCAAGTCGTGGTCTAGATCGCCTCTCTCGCCCATCTTGCCTGGCCCACCAGAGGGCATCGACGTCCTTTCATGGCGAGATCCATTCGTCTCGCCCTGGCCCGAGATGGACAGCCTCCTCTCCGCGGAGAAGCCCCATTACTACGGCATGATCGCTGGATCAGTGCCCAACGTTGGTCCAAGGATCTTTCTCTATCAGATTCCGATGAACGACTTGTCGTCTTGGACGTTCATCACTACTCTCGGCGAGTATTGCGTCAATGCGTCGCTGCCAGGCATGCCATGGTGCGGAGAATTAGGCGCCAACTGGGAAGTCGGAATGTTTTTCCGCTTGCCTCATTCCGACGGATCATCACGCATCACGCAATACTTGTTGCTAAACGTTGAGGGTTGCAAGAAGGCGCAACCCGCCCGACACCCAATGTGGGTGGCAACAACATTTGTCAAGGACAGCGTCAGCGGCTTGCCAAAGATGGTCGCTCACGCGTCTGGCCTGCTCGATGAGGGCTGCGCCTATGCGGCGAGCGCCTTCCACGATGCTCCAACTGGTCGGCGCATGATGTGGTCCTGGATCACCGAAGATGACTTGCCCGAATCGTACTATGATGCGCAAGGATGGAGTGGCCTGATGGCGTTGCCGCGCGAACTGCATCAACTCGAACTTTCAAACGTCATTGGCGCTCTTCATTCCCCTTTGAGCGCCATCGGCAGTATCCAGTCGGTGCCCAGCAATGCTGTTCCAGGAACCTGCACGGTTTCTACCCTCGGTATTCGCGTTGCACAAGAGGTTGAGCGTCTTCGCAAAGGCGCGCAACGGCGACACGAGTCGGGCGTCATTCGATTCGACTCGGCCAACGGAACGGCATTCCAGCTTTTGGACGTCGCATCGCGGTCGTGGGAGTTGTCGACTGAGGTTGAAGTCGCTTCCGGTACCGCAGAGGTCGGTCTCAGTATCGCGCATAACCAAGGTGAGACAGTCCCCTTTGTTTCGTGTGAGACGCGCACACTTCTGACACGTTTCACCTGCCTTGAATGATTCCCGTCTCATTCTAGACCGCACAAAGTGCACTACTGTGGCTTTCCGACCATCCGAAGAGCGTCTGGTCGTAGACCGTACGCGTTCGACCTCGGCCTCGCGCGGCATCAAGACGGCACCTATCGTTTCACCCTTGACCCTCTTCACCTTTTCTTCTACCAACGGCGACATTACCACCGAAAAGCTGAGACTGCGCATCTTCTGCGACAATAGCGTTCTGGAAATCTTTGCCAACGACAGATTGGCCCTCGCCACTCGTATTTATCCCGACGATCCCAGCTGCGTGCTCTTGAGCGCATTTGCGCGCGGACCAGCCAACTTCACAAATCTCGACGTGTGGGAAGGGCTGGCATCTGCCTTTTAGAGAGGGCCGACCTGCCGGCGTCCTATCAGCCCTTTGATTTCCCTGCAAAGGACTTTTTGGTGCCGATCGTTTCTTGGTAATTTTTTGGGAGTTCGCTCCGCGTCTCGGCGAGCTCATCGGGTGTGCCAGTGTACGTTTTACCTACATTTGTTTCGAGGCTTCTGCCACATAGCTCCTCACGTATGCCCTGTCAATCACGTCATCGCTGTGCTAACACTTATTGCCGCTTCGATTTGCTTTGCAAAGTGACGCCGAGGTACTTTCTGCTCCATAGAATGCAACGCTCCCATCGACGACTGGATGTGCCCTCGAAATGCGCTTGCACATCCCCGCAAGACGAGTGCGCACTGCAAAAAGCACAGACGAGTGACGTGATAACTTTTTGAATAACGCAATGGACATGTGAGGTGGACGAGTGACGCGCGTGACTGAGGTGATGGATCTCTGTCTGGTGTTACATACAAGCTACGAAGCTGTCAATCCAAGTCTGGCGGTGAGCTGTCCCCAACCCAGGGGACGCGAGGGCACTGCGATGCTTAGCCGCAGCACCTTTTCTGATCATCAAGTGTTCCAACGCGTGTCGGGAGTGGTCGTGCGGTAATTGAGCATGGTCCAAGGGTTGCTCGCGTGGAACTCATTAATGTGTCCCTCCAGCTTCTCCTTGAACTCGTGCTTGCCTCCCAGGAACTCGCGCATGAACGCCGCAAACGCTTCGAGCAATTCCAAGATTTCGGTGCGCAACCGAGTTGCCAAACGACCGCCGCTTGTTGCGGATGGCGAGACGACGCTGTGTGGAGAGCCTTGTTGCGCAGGTAGCGAGTAGTCCTCAATCGCTTGCGCCACACCCTCATCCTTGCAGAGAATTGCCAAGGTGCTGGCAATATCGTACTATGAATGCACGGTCCGCTAAAGCTTCAGTTTCAAAGCTGATGTTGAGACACGCTGAGGCTCTATCGACTTACAAGCTTGAGCACGAATCCGATCCCATGCGCTTCCATTGCCGGCAAAGGCAGCCCATTGCAGATGTCGAGTGTACGTCTTGCCAGGTGCAGGGCGTGATCAACGCGCAACGGCTCTTCTCGATCCTGGATGGTCAACAAGCTATGACTCAGAGCAATGAGCCAAGCTCGATTTTGAAGCCACAAGCGAGTGATTTCGAAGTCGGCTTTTTGCACTGCACTCCGGCCGAACGAAGGGTCATTGTCGCCAGCAGCAACAGAGCTGTCGCGCGTATTCCCCCCACCATTGGACGTGCTGCTTCCTTCTCCATTGACGCGCTCGTCATCTCCTCGCGTCGACGAGCCTCTTTCCTCGCCAACGCGAGTGAAAGCTGCGTAAAGCTCCAGCGCTTTTTCCCTCGTAAAGGTCTTGCAGTTCTTTCCAAGGCACTTTCCCAGGACTGAAGTTTAGAGAGACCAGGGAAACAGCGTGAGCAGCGATGCTACGGACAGAGGCGCAGTTTACGCAAGTTGAAAGACTCACAGCAGTCGACAAAGGTCTCATCACTTTGGAGGATGGATGCAAATTCGCAGCAGAAGTCAGAGATCGTCTGCGCTCTGTGTGATCAGCTGAGCGTTGAAAGTACCCACACGGCATCGAAGATGGACAGCTGCAAATCCGGAAAGTCTGCAAGTTCTTTGAGTCCGAGCTGTTGCCGTAGAATTGCCGTCCTCTTTCTCGGATTGCCCGTCAGGGTGATAGGGTGATTGTACTGGATAGCATATGCTCTGCAAGGAATTGAGGCTAATCTCAGCCGCCAAATTGCGCAAGGTAGGCTGATTGCTACTTACCGCTCTGTGATGGCTAACAGCCAGTAAGTGCGCAAGCGACGTTCCTGCTCGTCTCGAGGGAGACCCTCGTAGGAGGATGGCTCATGCAGCTTGGCGAGGTGGCCCAAGGTCACGGCCTCTCGAAGACGGAACCAAGCCGCATTGTGCTCGTTCAGAGCGAAGAGACTCGCAAAGAAGAAGAAAGACGTGCAGGTGGTCTCCAGCGAAGGTTCCTGAATGACTCGATGAAGATCAGTAAGACGCCGCCAGATTTCAGGACGCTGCACTCACCTTGCCAAACATCAAACCGCCTCGCATTTGACTCGACTGCTCTAACAGTGCGACCGCTTTCTTTCGCCTGTTTCTGGCGGACGCCCTATCTGTGGTATCCTGGGCTTGGATCGCTACCAAGGCGCTCATCGAAAGCAGCATCGAGCCAAATTGGGGATCCTGCAAAAGGAAATCCATACAGACGAAGTCAGTTCTCGCACGTAAGATCAGCATTTTGAGGACCCTCTCACTGTACGATGATGGTCCGCGTCCAGACGACCGTAGAGCCAGGCTCTCGAGAAGACGGGCATGATACCTCCCAGGCGTTCATAGAAAAGCGCCAGGGTAGGTATGAGGATACCATCCGACAAGGCCTGATGCATGTCGCCAGCAGAGCTTCCGGGCGGGCTATCATCGTGCGGCCCACTGCCCGCTTGGCTGGCCGGGCCATGATGGTGGCCGGAATCGAGCGACGCCGGCGTCTGTCCCATCGGGTTGAGTCTGCCGATAGCATCCAGCATGGTGACCGACCCATCACCAGATATGAGCGGGAAATTGTTGAGATCCATGCCCTCCCACAATGAGATGTCATTCTCGAATCCGCTCGCTCCGGTGCCATTCGGCAGGAATGAGTCCGCCAGCGATGTGGTCAGGTCGGGCAGACGGAAATTTGCAGCAAAAGTGTTTTCAAAGGGGTTGACCATTTGGAAAAGGTTGTTGCTGTTGAGTGTCTGAGCTTGACTCACAGCACTCTGCTGCGCTTGAGGAAATTGCTGTTGCGGCTGTGATTGCATGTTGGACGCAATCAGAGATCCGCCAGACGTGCCGCTCGAGCTCGTTGTTATAGGCGTCGGCCGGCTCATAAGGTGGTCAACAAAAGAGCCTCCCTCGTTTGAATGTTGTGGGTTGTTTGTGAACCTTCCATTGGCGCCCTGACCAGCATTCGACGGCCGACGGGGTCCAGGCTGTCGTTCGAAATGATGCGCACTTCCGGCAGCCAAAGACTGGCTGGTGCGAGGACTGAGAAAGGGTGGAAATATGCCATGCGAGACTCCTGCTTGGCCTGCGCCCATGTTTCCGCGACCCATCTGAGGGGAGCCGTGCCCGTAGCCTCTCTGATGCTGATGTCGCATATATGCATCTGAGTGTTGCGCCGATGAAGAGGAGCTTGAAGTTCCTGGCGAGCCCACCGAGGCCCCTTGATATGGCGCAAAGTTCTTGGGCGACTCGAGCCCCGGCTTGTACTCCGGTGGAGGCATGAGCACGGAGTTCGCAGAGGCTGGAGAAGCGGTGCCTGGTGGCCGGGACAAGCGTGCTGGTGGACCATCAAAGGGAAAGGGGCCTGAGGTTGCTGCAAGTTGAGGATGGATATTTCCCTCGACTCGGGAAGTCCTACCACCATCGAACATGCTAGGAGCCGCTGCGCTTCTCATTGCGCCAAGGGAAGGTAGTGTCTCTCCGTGCTGCAGGTGGTGAGGATGGGGAGGGTGCTGGAGCTGGCGAGCAGACTGAGGTGGTGGATAGCTGGGTCCATCTTGAGAAGGCCCACCTTCAAAACCCTGCTTCTCGGAACGGTCCGACTCTCGAAGAGCTTCGATCCTTTTTCCCGTACTCCTTCGGGCTTGACTGGCCTTGTGGTACGTGCAGTTCAAGCCGAGCCGTCTGCAGTGGTCGCATGGCTGCTCATGAGAGCACCGCACACGCCTGACATGGCAAGGGTCGCAGGCAGGCTGAGTGGGCTTGCGGGGAGGTTTATTCTCCTTCGTCTTGGCCTGCGACGATTTTTCTCCGTTCCTCTCTGCCGGCATTGTGGGCACAAGAGAGGCTCCAGCGCTGCAGCGCAGGAGGAGGGGGCAGTGGTGATCGGCTGATGAAGCAGCTTTCGGCTGCGTATGGTGGGTGGAGCCAGACGCCTGGATGGGTCGCGAATTGAATCCTTGAGGCAAGCGATGCAGGTTCGCGAGCAGGGTCCTGCTTGCGTGAATTTATCCCGAGGAAGACGCGCGAGCTTACCGCGTTTAGGTGTGCTCCCAAGACAAGCACCGCGCTTTCGTGGAGGTACCAGCACGGTACGCGTAACGGAACGCGAGCGGTACCAAGAGCACGACGTTCACGACGGCGGCGAAGAGGTGGTTGGCGTCATGAATCGTAAGGCGAGCAAGTAAATTAGTGTCGAAAGAGTCAGCGTCGTGGCTGTCCTTCAGGAGAGAGAAGTGGTACACATGGTCGTCAGTGGTAAGAGGCGTCTATACTACTACACCCTGAGGTACACGTAGCGGACCCGCCGATCAAGATGTCAAGGCTGGACCCACGCAGCATGAGCAGGCTGTGCGTCTCTTCTCATCGCGCGTCGAGTGTTCTCGGCATGCATGCAGACGGGTTTTAAGCTTCCGACTTCAAATTAAAATTGCGATTTGTGGCTGCGCGAAGCTTGAAGCCGCGGTCAAAAAAGTCACGATCCAGTCTGAGTGCAACCATGCAAATAGCGCGCTCATTCCTGCTGGTGCTGCATGGTCCCACCTTCCCACCAGTAAGTGTAGTGTGAGTAGTGTGTGTAGCAGCAGTCGCAGTCGTGAGTCGCACTTCAGACAGAAGAGAGTGAGTAGTAGAATAGTAGTCAGTAGACACGAGTGAGCAGCGACATGGGCACAGCAGCATGCAGCGGCCATGCACACAGACAACAGGCGCGGACGCCTTCAGCAGCACAATCTGAATTTTGAATGCACTCGATCGTGACTTTTGACTTGGCTCTTGATGCAAAACGGGTCTTGGCTGAAACTCCAGGCTCATCCGTCCCGACAGGCTATGGTTGCTAATGCTACGTGTATAGCTCGCCAACCTTAATGCAACCCAGCTCGCCTATTTATTGCGACGGACAGGAGAATCAGTTTGACCGGCAAGGTACCGCAAACGGGCGCGGAAGAATAGCTAATTAGTGAGTTGCCGAGTGCAGCCTAGGCATCCCGACTGCACCCCTAGCAGGATCGAAGCGGAGCTTAGTTGGCCTAGAGTCGTGAGTACTCCATTCGAACAGCTCAGCCACGAAGCGAGTCGCTCATCGACGGTGAAAACAACACCAGTCTAGTCTCCTTGATTGACTAATCAATGACGAATCGAGAAGTCGGCGAGGACGCAATGAAGCGTAATAAAGAGAGTGCCATGCGTGTCTGCGCCCCCACGCCTCATTCACTGTGAAAGTGCCGCACGCCACCCTGCACTTGTGCCATTGACTGCTATACGCAACTTTGTCGCCTATAATGAACCAGCTCGTCTCACGAGTGCTTCGGACCACGGACTGCAGGACGTGATCATCGATAAAGAAAGAGAAGCAACGCAATGGGAAGCACGAATGAGAGATCGTCTCACAATTCTGTCCATTCGCGGAGGCGTGACTTCCATCAGCCATGAGTGATGAATTCGCTTATCTGGTGTTCGTAACTTTCCTGATCATAAGTCCCTACTCATTCACGTCAAAGCCGCACAAAGAATCGGCTCATTGCAGGCTTTGTCTAGCTTGCACAGTGGAGACTGACCAAAAGGTGACCAATAAAGGGGGCCTGGCGCTTCCTTCAGCGCCGAGGCTTTAAGGTCTGCGCATTCTTGATTGTGGCACCTTTTCGGAAGCGGGAAATAGTAATTATCCTCACTTGTCACACGGGCCAGACTACCTCAAGTGTGATGATTGGAAAGGGGCGCCGCTCAAGGGAGCCATGCAGTGAGCAATGCTTCTGAAGCAGTAGACTGACTTTTGTGCTATTCGCGGCTTCGAGTTAGCATCGATCCCAGTTGTGTGTGACGCTGTCTTGGGTTACCCAAAGGGAAGTTTGAAAAGAGAGGTCCACTTTTGACTCTGTCGAGCTACAAGCGTGGCCGGTTATGATGCACGCAGGCGTCCTGGTCAACAATGGCCTGCAGTCACGGTAGGGTAGTCGAAGAGGTTTCCATCTCAAGCACGTTTCTCTCTGTGGCAATCACGAAACACTCATTTCATTTGACCATCATTGACCCACGATAGCGCCAGACTACAAGCAGCCATGGCTGCAGCCCAATCCACTCCTCAAAATGCGACGGCAGAGTTTGCTACCTGGCTAATGATGGACATGGAGATAATTCTGAGCCGCGCGTGCGTGAATCACTCCGGCACCTTCCAAGTTCGTTTCACAAGGATCGAGCAGACAGCCTGTACACATTCCAAGCTCGGAGGCTTTTTCGAGTAGCAGACTGGGCCACGAATTGTAACAAAGAACCGATAGCCCGGATTGACCATCGTACAACGTCCTGCTTCCCGAATCATGAACCCTTGGCACAAGGAAGCCTTGATGAGGGGTTGGCATGGTATATGGAGCTATATGAGTCGTCAGCTTGGGAAAATGTACCCCTTCCAGGTCTGGAGCGCGGCCGGCGAAGCCCTAGGTAGCGGACACACCATGCAATCCTCTGTCCGGGCAGCGGAGCGCAAGTCACACGTCTGACCAGCAGATACGCCCGCCTGTGCTGTCGCTGTCTGTCAGCACGAATTGGTTACGTCGAGCGTTGCTGCGGGCCGCTCACGGCGGGAGCGTATTCGCGTTTCCGCTGCAACTGCACCGTACCTGGGATGGCCTTCTTTCAGTCGCATACTCCAGTTTTGAGCGATACCTGCTTGACTATCGCAGATCGTGAACTCCTTGACTATTGACCGTACCTCAGACGAACAAGCTGCGTGAATGAGTGAGCTGTCGCATTAGGCACGAATCTTTGGGACTCTTGACCGGTGATCGCACGTGTAGCCTGTCAGCAACGCAGCTTTGGAGCCGACACTCAGACTTGACCGACGAAGGATATCGTGCGCGATTGAGGTACGGGTACCTACAAGCCGTACGGTACGGTACGGTACGGTACGTGCTCCCTTGAGTCGCGCAGATGTCCTCCCAGATCGATGTGAATATGGTCAGGGATCCCATAGAGCGCCTCGCGACGAGACTACTCTGCTTCGGCGAGGGAGCACGCTGCCATTCATTTGGGTGATTGCAAGCCGTGTGAGTCCAGTGAGCCAGGGAAAGTGCGCAGCAGCGGTTTGCGTAGATTCCGAGTCATGAGCACGGACGGGTGCTGGACACCCACCTAGCAGTCAAGAGGTGAGTAGCGGGGCGCATCGTCGGGATCGCGGTTCCGCGATGCGGTACCTACGGCGTGACCAAGAAGCTGAGCCATCCGCCGCCTTTCGTGGCAGCATCTGCTGCAGGTCTCTCGCGACGCCGGAAAGACGACGCCTCGACGTGCGCTAGCGTGCTTGTACGTGATGGTGAAATTACGAATCGTGGATTTGAATTGAATGCAAACACCGAAACATGTAGGATTCAAGGTCGGAAAGACGCGCAGGGAATTTGACGATAGGCTAAGCTCAAATTCAAGATGATCATGACCGATGACGGATTTTTGAGAGTAAAGTCTGACGTCGGAATGAAGAATCAAACTCACTCACACGATCGACTCATCAGACTCTGATTGCCTGCGAGAGTCTTGAGATCAAGTTTACAATTCTTGAATTCTGAATAGAGAATCACAAATGTCACCTGAGGCCCTCATTGAAATTTCAGTATTCAAAGTTCTCGAACGACGAATAGAGAAGGTGCACATCATGCGGCCCTTTCTCAGAGATGCACCACAGCAGCAGCTGGGTAACGGTGATGGCTCTGCGCTCTGATGCTGCAGGCGTTTTTTCTTGTAGCGCAACCCGCGCGATCAGGAGCTATACTTGCAATTTTAATTGCTGCTTGAACAGCAGATGCAAGATCCTTGAAAATTCAAATCTGAATTGGGTGGTGCACGATATTCGAGATGATGGCGCGCGCATGGGCGTGGCATCAGAGGGGCTCAGGAGCGCGGGAAGCACGCGGTTCACCGTGCAGCCATGCAGGTGCAGTGTGCATGCTGCTGCTGATGAGCGAGGTATAACGGCGAGGTGCATGTAAGCGCGGAGGCTGTGAGTCTCGAGCGCCACGAAAGTTGTGAGTATAGCGCAATGCGTGCTCATTTCTTGCTCCCGATAGCTTGCTCGTCGGACAGCCCAATTCTCAAATCACGTATCTGGACTCACCACACCCACTCGAAGCGTAGACGAACCTACTCCGTACCGCCCATCGCTCGCCGCTCCTGCACTTCGTCATTCCTCATTGGTGACGCATTCGATTGAAGTTCAGCAGGTCGAGCAAGAGTATCTCGAGACCTGCGTCGTCCAGCTCCACGGCCGTTGCGCTCGGATCTCATCTGATTCTTCGACCGCGGGGTCCTTGTGAGCTCACAGCGACGCACGGCTACAGCGTCGTCTGTCGGCGTCCACCACATAGAGCATCATCCGCTTATTTCTGGCCTACTCAGCATGCAAAAGATCACTGACTCTGAGTTTCAGCGCGAGGTGGAAGCCCTCAAGTCGCACCGGCGCATCTCGGTCAATCGACCTCTGCTCGACCCGGACCTGCCAGACTTGGCCGCTGCATACGGGGGCGGCCGAGAAATCTTGGGCCCCGACGCATCCAGAGCAGGTGTCAGCCTTTCCGATGACGGTCCCTCCTCAAGCGCGGGAGGCAGGACACCCTCCACTCGCAGTAATGAGCGGCAGGCATTCACTGCACGGCGTCGAGGGACAGGAGCATCGTCCATAGACACATCTTCGTCCAATAGTCAACGAGGAGCAGCTCGAAGCCCCATCACGTCGGATGACGACGTACCTCTCACAGCGCCGATGGACCCCAGTCACCTATTCTGGGTACCTGCTTCGATGCACCCCGAGATATCTCCCACCGATTTTCGCAAATTCCTCCACGAACATGCCTCGAGGGCAGTTCGTGAAGGGGACACTCCTTCAGAATCCCCTTCCAGTCCCAGCAGCTCCAGCAGCTCCTCTTTGGGGCTCAGTTCGGGGAGCACCGGGACTCCACAGGCGTCGTACCCTTTCGCTTCTCGTGCGAGCTCAATTGGAGGGGGTCTTGGGGGCCCTTCTTCTCCTGGATCCCCAATCGATTTGGTCAGTCGTAGTACTTCTATAGCTCGAAGAGGAAGCACACTTCGGCGACAGTATCGCCCAGAAAGCGATACTGACGACGGCAGTGATGGTAGGCGGACGCCTGAAGACGTCGGAGGATTGCAGCGGGGAGGGCTTCGCGGCTCACTGGCTCGTCGTGCCGGCTCGACACGACAGGCAGGACCTGCTTTGTCCATCGAGGACTTACAGAAGCTGGAGCTACTCGCGGAGGAAGCCAGCAAGAGCGAAGATCCGGCTCAGCTCAGGAGTGTTCTGCGGAGAACGATGAGTCTAAGCATGCCAGGCGCAGGTGAGCTGTAGACCCGAGCCAGTGTTACCCATGAAAGCGTCGAAGAGAGCTCACACCAACTCGCATCACCACCTATAGCTCTCGACCAGGTTGACGCCGTACCAGCCGATGGCGAGGATGCGCCTCTGATTGTTCCACGGCCAGGCCAGATCCTTCGCAGAGCGGCTAGGACCAAGATCCGAAAATCCTCCATTTCGGAATCGCGGCAAGCTAGAAGAAGGGGCCCAGGCAGCGGAGGCGCAAACGGAGACTCGGGCTCGGAATCGGGATCAGCTGGTGGAAGAATGGACATGGCTTCAGTGGCTTTGGAAGCAATGAGACGTCGAGAAAGCGACCAGTCTGGGTCTGGTCTATCGTCGGGAGAGGAAGATGTAGCTGGCGGCTCTTCGCGCCCAGTCTCGGACGAAGCTACTGCATCGATTGTCGACGCGTACTCGCGCGACTCTTACATATCAGATGGCAGCCAAAGGACCAGCCTCACTAGCCTCACGGATAGCGTTCCAGATTCTGCAGATGGCCATGGCGACACCACCCTTTTGGCGGACAAGAGGGCGCAAAACCGCAGCGTCGGCAGTAGCGACTCTCCGCCCCTCACCCCAACCCAGTCCTCGCAATCAGCAGGCTACTTTGACATCAGTCGAGAGGCTTCAACAGCTACCTCCGACAGGCTTGGGCCTGCATCCCAAGCGGTGTCGAGCGGCCAACGCATCATCAACGATTCGCCATTGCAGTCTCCTGACAATGAGCTCGGTTCAAATGGTGCCGTCAAGCGACCAATTCCCATCTCCCATGTCCCTCCCGTACCTGGATTCGAGAAGGCGCGACCGATGCAGCCGCCTTTACACGCTGCTACTGCGCCTCCCGGCACCGGCGGCCTGCATCGTCTTCCCCAAGCTAAGGAACAGGTACACAACCCAAGCCAGCATCAAGCTGAGCTCCGAAATCAGCCCCCGCTGGTGATGCCGTCACAGCAACACTCAGTACCTCCAGCTTCGAGCCGAAGCCATGCCGCCGGACCGTCACAATTCCCGGTACCCACCAAATCTGCAGAAAGTCCCGCTCACCGGCATGGCAAGGAAAAGAAGGGGGGTTTTGCATCTTGGTTTGGCATTGGCAAGGAGGAGGATGAGACCGAAAAGCAAGCCAAAGCACGCAGGAAGGCGCAGGAGAAGGAGCGAAAGGAGCGCGAAGCTCACGAGGCGGAGCGGCAAGAGCGCGAGAGGGAGGTTAGCAAAGAGAAGGATACTTCCAGCTTCCTCGGAGCTTTGTTTGGAAGCAAGAAGAGAGGCGGTGATGACCACCATCATCATCAGCCGGCGCACTTCCGGAATGACGGGCAAATCACTGCCGGAAGCCTGTTGGATCGCAATCGTCCCGGAGCTCCCGTGCACTACTATCGCTATCCCATTCATATCGAACGAGCCGTTTACCGACTCAGTCACATCAAGCTTGCTAATCCTCGCCGGCCACTCTACGAGCAGGTCCTGATCTCGAATCTCATGTTCTGGTATCTATCTGTGATCAACCGCTCACAGCAGCAGCAGCAACAGCAACAACAACAACAACAGCAGCAGCAGCAGCAGCAGCAGCAGCAGCAGCAGCAACAGCAAACGCCCCAGCAGCAACAGTCGCCCACAGGGACAGACGGCCAAACACCAGCAGCAACATCGGTACCCCAGCAGCCTATTCAGAACTCTGATGGCACAGGAGCAGCGCCGCACCATGGACATGCAAGCCGCGGCCCAACTCTCGTCGACTCGAATGTTCCGGAATCCGGCACGCCCACGCCCACTGCGGAGGTCCCGAATCCTGCCTCTCCCGCGCCAAAGGCGAAGAGAACTGGACTCGTCAAGCCCAATCGCGCTCCGCCGGGGAGCAGGTCTGCTGAAATGGCAATTCCGGCCGCAGGCTACGGTGCCCAGCACCGGCAGATCGATAGTGACATGGCGAAGCAACAGGGAACAAATAGAACAGGCTCCGGCCAAGCAAATGGAGGATCTGCACAGACAGGACCAGGTCCCTCGAGTGGCCAATTGGCTCCAGGGCCTCCAGCTATGGCGCCTTCGATCTCAGTGGGACAAGTAGTAGATCCGCGCTCGCTAGGAGCTCATTCGGGCTACCACGTACCCCCTCCTGCGCAGGGCACCCCAGGTACGGGACGCCTGCCGCCCGGAGCTGCACCGCCCGGCTCTACATCCGGTCGCGGCACGTCTACAGTCCACCAAGGATCAGCGTCAATGGCTAGCGGGCCCTCGACCAGTCCGACACTCAACCCAGAGCGTGTGAGAGGAAAGCAATCCCCGTCGAGCGGCCCATTCGCTTCCGATGCACGCTCAGGAAGCTCGGGGGCATGGCTCGCTAGTGGCGGCGAGCCACGTCGAAGAGGTCCGAGTCCGGTCGGAGACGAGCAAGCCTGGCTAGGTGGTGGTGGACCAGGTGCAAGCGATCCCTCAAATTCAGCGAGTAGGCCTCGCTCCAAGTCGCCACAGCCAGATCGAACCAGCGACCCTGTCCTTCAGTCTTGGCGATCCCAGGAGCATGACTGGGAGGACAACAATTCAAATCGCCAGCGGGCCAGCGAGCCGCGAGATGTTGGTTCAGATTACAATGGCACGGGGCACCGACATGATGCGCGAAGTCTCGATGCTGGGGATGGACGAGTACGAAAGATCAGCTCTGGTGCAGATGGTCGACCCTTCCCGGGAAGCAGGCAGCCCAGCTCCCGACCGGCGACGAGCGGTAGCGACAATTCAAGCTACACCAGCGCGCAGTCGGGAAGGTCTAGCCCCAATCAGCCTATCGTGTCGATGGAAGGAGCTAATCCCAGGAGTAGGACGAGCGGAGGACCCCGAGGCATGGCGCCCATCAACTCTGCTTCTGCTCATTCGCAGAGTAGCGGGCCAGCAGTGGTGCTGCCTGGCGGCAGCGCCATGCTTGAAGCGGCACGGACAAGTCAATCGCGAAGGCGGTGATGCATCCGCTTTCTTCCCTGCAGATTGTGCGGATGCCAACTTTCAGCGCCAAGCATGGGCCAATCGAGAGCGGCGTATCGTAATCTCTTTGCATACTCGCAGTCTGTCCGGGCGAGCATTGAGGGATCTGGCGCGTGAATTGGCTTCCGACACGTCATGCCGCACCGACGTGGATCTCCATCGCATCGCGCCTTCGGTCCGTTATCTGCTCAGACTTCCGCTAATGATCGGCATGCCCATCTCGTCTCATCCTTGCGAAAGTGTGCGCAATTGCTATGAGTAGTCGCGAGCAAACTTGGCGGAGCAGTGTGGTAATACAAGAGGTAAGCAATGGTTGGTGCGGTCTCCGAGCTGAGGGGTGAGATGCAGGTTTCCAGCCACTTTTATGAGGCGCCCAAAGGGTCTCCGGAGACAGAAGGCGTCGAATCTTCTTCGAAGACGACATGTTGCTTGCGCGCTGCTGCGAAAGGGTTGGATTTGCGCAGCATGTCTGATCGTCTGCCCATCTCTGAATCTTGAGCCGTCTGTGCCGCGGGCGAAGTGCTGCATCGAGGAGAAGAAGCTGGCGGCGGGTAAATTGACTGTTCATGCTCATTCATGGCTCCTGGACCGCTCTTGTGTGCACTAGCCTCACGAGCCGGTGAAAGGGCCCCGACCTCACGCCGTCGCTCGCCAGATGTCGGAGGAACAAAGGATGGTTGCGGCTGCGCCGAAGGACGCCTGGCGGATGTCTGTGCAGATGATTGGGACGTCGAAAGAGCTCTTGGTCTGCTCGTACTCGACTCCTTCTCTTCGAACGCGGCGGAACCAAAGCGACTATTCTCCGCCGCAGCTCTGAATCCAGCCAATGGATTGTAGCCCTCTTCGTCTTGCGGCCTAGCAAACGCCCTGGCATTGAGTAGGCCACTGCGGTCTGTCGAGCGCTCATTTGAATTTGAATTCCGTGAGGAAGGTTCGACTGGTGATGAGACAGCAGCTGAGCGCGAGTCCCTAACCGCAACTGAGCCCATGGAACCTGCCCGAGGCAAGCGCTCTGAACTCGGAATGGCCTCAATTGGAGCTTCTTGGCTGTGGGTCGCGACACTGGTCGAGGTCGTGGCGCCCTGCGGTGAACTGAGAGGTGCCTTCGCAGCTTTGGGGCTTGGCTTGATCGCTTCTGAGGTAGGAACGTCTGGCCAAGCGACAGTAGCGGGGTCAAATTCCGCGGTGGTGCCCATCAATACATCTCGGGTATGTTTAAGAGCGGTGATGCTCATCAGCACTTCTATTTGTGCGCCCGTCAACTCTTGCTCTTTCGCCTTGGTGCTGGAAGTCGTGAAATCCGTCTCATTCGACCAATTCCTCTCCAAGACTTCAATGCAAGCGCTCAGCGCTTGTCCCATCGCAGCATTGCTAGCTCGGAGCATGCTCAGCTCCGTCGTTGGATCCCTAGAGGCGCGTACAGCCCGAGCACTCGAGCTCGCCGCACTTATTCCAGCCGATATAGCGCTCCTGGGTACCCGATCGATGCTAGGAGGAAATCCATCGTCCTGCGTTGAAGCGATGCGTCCAGGGCCTGCGAATTGGGCGCCCACAGCCGCATAAGCCCCCACTGTGCGCTGCACATTGCCCATGGCGCTGACTAGGGCTCGATTGACTCCGAGCGCATCAGCACGTGAGTACAGGCCCCTTGCTAGGTCTGCTATACCATCAGGGATCAGTCCTGCGGAAGCTGGTGGTACGGCCTCGTTGAGCTGTTCGGGGCTCTGATCGGCTGATGGTCTGGCGAAGCTGTCGCTGCTCAGACCTGGTCTGTGCCCTGCTACTCGTCCTGTAGCAACAGTCTTGGGTAATTGCCGTGCGCGAGGTTGAGACGGCTCGGAGCCGGTTGCAGCAGCAACATCAGGTGTCCGAACGTCGAGTCCCAGTATCACCTCGTTTTGTCTCGCGCACAGCACCGCCCCGCGGGCACCAGTGTCCCTCAGAGCCAGAGCTTGCTGAACCAGCAAGGAAGGTGCTAGACCTCTACTCTGCACCGAAGCAGCCGCCGCATCTGTTGTATCTGACGCCCACTGCCCTCTTGCGGCGAGACAGGCCTTGGGAAAATGGAGCAAGTGAGTAAAAGCTTCGGCATAACTGGATTCGAGCAGAGGTCGTCGGATCCTGAGCAGCATGGCTATGCAAATGAATGCGGCTAGCTTCAGAGTGGGGTCTGTGTTAAGTAACGCTTCCCAAAGATTGATAGCATCGGGCAAGGGCAGCTGAATCGCGTGATGTATGCAGGGACCCGCCCATGATCAGCCGAGGCGACCGCAGGTGCGCACGCGAGGGTTGAGGTATTCTTTCTCACCTCGCGAGTGAAGAGTAGTCGAATCCACCTCAGCAGGTAAAGCTGAGGCTCGATGCCGAGGCTTTGCAAATGAGCGTGCAGCTGCGGATCCAATCGATTCAGCGTCTGGTGTACCGCGACACACTCGAGCATAATAGGCATCATGGGCCCAGCTGTGCTCGTCGAAGGCTGGGATGGCAGCGTGGGCAGCAGATCGCTAAGCGCTTATTCGCTCGAGTCTAGGTGATCCTCCTCTCACTCACTCTGTCCTGCTTCCACTCGAACCACACACCCGCTTTTGCCATGAGACCCTCGAAGATGCTATAAGTGTCACATTCCACGCTCCGCACATCGGCAGTAAGCGAGCTCTGCAGATTTTGATCTCCCTCCGACGACGACTGATGCTGAGGCTCCGTCGAGTCTGTGCTCCTAATTAGCCAGCAAACAGCAGCCAATTCGTGCATTCCTTGTCTGTATCCCGTCTCTGATCCCGATCCGCCTTGATAGCAATATGTGAAGAGGATGCGAGACAAGGCAGATTGAACCTCTTTGGGTTGGAATATTTCCTCGTCTGGAAAGGTGCGCTCCACATCGGCTTGGATCTGAGTCATGATAGACATTGATGCTATATGCCTCAGCCATGGGTTCTGCGTCAGGGGAGCAGAACTGGCTCAGCTTCAGGCTGGGCGTTCTGTAGAGGTGTATCCATGCTACAGGACTCATCGCCAACGCTCGAGATGACACTCACGTCTTCTTCCAGCCCAAGCGGGTTGCTCACGCTCGCATCAATGCGATCATTCCTTCGCACCGCTTCCCCCTCGTCGGTGAGCTCAGGCGGAAGTTTGCCATCCGGCGCTCGGAAGGCATCGTTCCTGCGCCGCAAGTAGTCTGCTCTCTTGATACGCAAGGCGTCTGTGCACTCTTTTGTGCCCAATCGACTTGCACCGGGCAGGACGGATAGCCTGTCGCACCATCTCAAGTACCGACCTGAATTTTGAGCACCTTGCGGTGTTGAAGGTGCGGACCTGCGTGGAGAGATCGCATGTCAGAGGATGTGAAAGCTGCGTCGCTTCAAGACGCTGGATTCCACAAGCCTACACTTACGGAGCGACTGATTCATCCAGCGGCTGCGAGAGGTTGCCATAGGCGGCCAAGATGCTATTCATCTTGTTCTTGCGTTGTTCTTGCGTGCGTGCCCTCTTCAGAATGGCTTCTGAATGCGGTTTATAGGCAGCCCTTCTCCATCTAACCGTGGCTTGAATTCCGATTTTGCACAGCCACGCTGAGTGAGTTCGTGGACAGTCACGAGTCCGAAGGAAGTTAGTTGGTCATGAAGCGGACTGCTCACCATCCACATCAGACTCTTCTGACGGTGACTCTCGTGGCCACCACGACCGAGGCGGTGCGTGCGCGTTCGGAGTTCACGATCGAGTCAAGAGTCGAGTCTGCTATGATGAGTCTTGAGTCAAGTAGTAGTCACAGTTGCTGCTGCTGCTGTATAGGCCCGGCACGTGACGCGGCCATGCAAGGCCTCCACACTCATCAGACTATCAAGAAGGAGGAGGAGGGAAGCTCAGCAAAATGCCAATGCGCGGGGATAGAGATGATGTGAAGTCGGTGTGACATGTGGATTTGCACCTTGCCTTTGACTATGCATGCACTTGCCCCCATACGATTCGTTCACACCCTCGCAGCAGCAGAGCAAACAGCATCAAGCTCGGCTGGAGCGCCGATAGGGAAGAAGTCGTCAGTGTGCTGCCGAACGTCGCCCATTGGTACAGCGTCTCAGAACTTGGAGCCATTCCAGTGGCCTTGCTCGCTGCGACTCGTCCGACTTGCGCCCTCTGATTTGCCAAGGGCTCGGGCTGCCAAGAAAGTGACATCGGCAACGCCTCTGCTACCATTCGCCCTCGCCATGCGTCGATCCTTACGCGCCCAGGAAAAGGCCAGAGGTGGTGGGAGTCAAGAATCGAGGAAAAAGCAAAGACTGAACGCAAGCGCATCGGAGGATGAATCGGACGAAGAGAGATGGGGCTCAGATCGTGGAGGAAGCGCTTCGGAGAGCGAGCCAGAGGCTTTGGAGAGCGAGGCGAGCGATAGCGCAGATGAGTGGAGGCCTGACGAGCGGCGGAAGGGTGGCAGAAAGGATCGCGGGCAGAGAGGGGCAAGACATTCGAGCGGGGATACGGAAGAAGACGCGTCGGACATCCAAAGTCAGGAAGACGTCGAGGAAGACATCGATATCGATCAGCACAGAGGGCTACAGAAGCGCAAACGAGCGGCTGCAAGTAGGCCAGACATGAAGAAAAAGGTGCCTCGCATCAAAGACGCCAAACTGCCTATTCCGTCAGGAGCGGAGCTCTTCCCGATAGGCAAGCCGCGGGAGAATACGAAGGGCGCGGGCGCTGGCGTTGGCGTTGGAGCATCAGCGTCTTCTTCGTCTAGCCTCTCCATGGAGCAAGCTGGTAGAGAAGCGCCAGAAGAGGAACAAAAAGCAGCGGCGCAGCAGCAAGAGGATGCAAAGCGCATGTGGGAAGAGATTAGGGCGCGTAAAGCTGAGCGCTCGCAGCCGGCGCAAGGTCGTGACATCAATGTCGCTTCCAGCAACGCAAAGAGCCCGTCTGCAAATGGTCGAGGTGGAAGTAGAGGGGCTCAGAGAAGCGTGCTAGACTACATGCCTGAGGGAGACAATGATGACGTCACGCCTATACTGTGGCCAACAAGCACACCATCGTCTCGTATTGAAGATCGTGCCTCGCTCTTCATCGGCTTCGTCTACTCTCTATCCTCTCCACGCCGAACCGAGCAAACACGTCTTCTAACACATCTCTCTCGCGAGGTTCATCCGAGCCTGCCTTCCAGCATCTTTCCCGAGATGTTCGCAAGCATGAGAGCCACCCAGAGAGGTAGCATGCACGACATGTATGCTTGGAGAGTGTTGAAGCTCAAGAGGGGAAGAGATGGATTGAGCGGACCTGGGGATTGGGAAATCGACCAGGGTTGCGAAGATGATGGAGAGAAAGCAGGAGGTAGAGCTGTTCTTCGAGCAATCGAAAAGACAGGGGCGAGCGACGTACTGGTCATCGTATCTAGGTGAGAGGGCATCCACGGCGCCTGCCGCCCCACTCAATGCACGCTAATCCGTCTGGCCTTTCCCTGCATTCTGCACTTTCGCTCGGCTGCTGTACTTGAGAAAAGGTGGTATGGAGGCACAATGCTGGGTCCCATTCGATTCGAGCACATCGAGAACTGCGCGACGGAGGCGCTGCGGCAATTCCTCGACGACGAGGTGAGCACTACGCCAAAAGTGCATTGAAGTCTCGCAAAGCACCGCATAGCTCATTCTACCCAGTGACGATGTATTCTCTCGCACTCCGGCAGGCTCTCGTACCTCTTCGCAAACAGCTTGGAGATCTGGATTCTGAGGTGCTCAATTTGCGTGCTCGAAGCAGCACATCTTCTTCGCAGACAGCCACACCTTCTACACTCGCGGCCACCGCCTCACCCACATCGAGGAAAGTCGCTCCGACTTACGCAGACCTTACCAAAGAAAAGGCCGAGAGGCTAATCTCGGCCAGAAGAAAGCAGGTGGAGATGCTCAAGCGCAAATTATCTCAAGGTTCGTCGACGAATCCTTCGCCTGCGAATTTGGACAATCTGGATGCTGCGCAACGCGCTTTGGCCGTCTTGCCTCCGTGATCATCCTTTAAGCCCGCGTGGCTGGGTCTTAGCCTCCTTCCGGACCGGACAATGTTGTATCTCCCATCGATGTTGTAAAAGCATATTGAATTGCAATTGTCATGTAAGGATCCGTCATCGACGAGCGTGTGACAAAGCTCACGTTCATGTCTGTCGAATCTAGAAGAGTGAGAAGGGGGAACAGTTATAGACGTACAAAAAAGAGTAGGCAATGATGAATCGGGATGGGGAGGGGCGAAATTCGGTTGTGGGGGTCGATGGTAGCGCAACGATCAAGCTGCTAGACCTCTAGGCAGCAGTGGGCTAGATGCCGAAGGAGTGCCGACATGTGGGCTGTCAACCGCTGTTGGTCCGCTGAGGGAGCGAGAAGAAGCAACAGACGAAGCCGAAATTTCTGGATCGACTTCCCCAATCAGCGCTTCGGCCGCCAGGGCGAGAGCGAGCAGAGCAGAGACAGGTTGAGGAGGAGCTGGAAGAGACGGCGGCGTGTGATCCTCGCTCAGATCCGCCTCCGAAAGCACCTTGACATCCCGACGCGTGTCTAGGACACTATTACCTGCTGCTACGCGCGCGCGAGCCGAGCCGTTGCTGGCGCTCGGGAGCAGGGCTGCGGAGAGCGGCAGGTTGCTCGATGGCAAGTCTGGAGAGAACAAGCGAAGCCGAGGGGACAGGCCCGACTCCAATGGCGTTCCAGGTCGCTCGACGCGACGCTTCTGTGCGGAGCCACCGACCAGCGGTGGCGGAGAAACGGCCGATGAGGTCGAAGATAAGCGAATGAGGTCTTGCGCCTGGTCGCATATCTTACTCAATGGCGAGCGGGTGCCGGCGAGAAGAGGACTAGTGGCGATATCTGGCCGTTCGGATGCAGGGGCCGGGTTGAGCAGCGGGGAGGACATCTGAATGAGCAAGGGCGTTTCCTGAGTCTTATTCAAGTTCGGCGACGTGGCTTCCACTTCTTCAGCAGACAGCTCGCCTTCTTGCATGGGACCGAAAGAGCACTCGCTTGTCTGGCGAATAAGAGGTGAAGTCGACAGTGCACTGTCTCGGCTCATGCCACGTCCCATCCAACTTGAGTTGGGATGTGCGGCTGACATGACGCGACGGCTGGGACTGCTTGGTCGTCTGCGAGGGCCACATGGACGAGCACCGGGGGCGCAAGAGACTACCCGTCGGGGTGAAGGTTCAGGCAAGCGCTGACTGGCTAGGATGCCGAAAGCGATTCGTCGAGGAGATGGCGGATCGCACGGGGCTCGCGAGACGGAACGGTGATGCTTCGTGTTGCCGGAGGCATGCGATTTGAGAGCAGCGTCCCGAATCGCCGGAGACAAGCCCAGCCCTTGAGCATCGCGGCGCGCTCTGAGTGCAGTCGCAACTGCCGTATCGGGCGAGCCGGGAGGCAGCAGTCCATCACCTTCGCCTGCACCTAGCGAGCCGGCAGAAGTCATGCTGATAGCTGAGCTAGGTAGCGCTACAAGCAGGTCGCTATTCTCCTTCCTGAACACTCCCCTAACAGAGAGTGCTGGAGACAACTCTGCGACGCGTTCCCTCGTCAAGACAGATTGCTGAAGCGCAGGCTCTTCCACCTTCGAAGGAACGAAGGGCCCTTGTTCCGCCTCTGCAACATCTACAGGCTGCTCGACAATATGGGCTTCACGTGGCTCTGCTACCTCATCGGCGGTTTCTGCTGCCATAGTTGGCATTGTAGGCGCGCTCTCTAGGTAGGCAGAGGGCGGCACATCCACCTTGCCCGCAGACTTCTTTGCAGCCGTCAGCTCGAAAGTGCGTTTGGCCCAAGCCGCCATAGCGTCGCGGGCGGTCGGAGGGAGCAGATCTCTCTCCTCGCAGGGAGTAGGCGCGGCCTTTTCGAGCATTTCGTTGGCAGTGGCGAACTCCATCTTGCGTCTGCGGCGTGCACCAGCGTCGAACGGCTTCGCGATTTCAGCAAGGAGGCTCTCGACCTTGGAAGGCAGGCTTCGATGCTTCCGCATCTTTGCGACTACTGCTGCTTCTCGCGAAGTGTCCCTTGCTTTGACGTCGCTGAAAGCGTGCTCTGGTGCATTGACGTCTCGGTGTGGCAGAGGGCGCGGCAAGTTATCAGCGATCGGCGACTTCTTGGCGCTAGTAGCAACGTCAGATTCGAGGACGGCTCCATCCTCGGTGCCAAAAGAAAGTCCAAGCCCCGCACGATTCGACGACTTCCTCAAGTATGCCCCACTGTCGCCCGATGTCCTGCTTGCATGCTTGTTCGTGCCTAGAGGTGGCGTGATGGGCAACATCAAATCCGGCACTGCACGCTGGGCAGGTAGCGGTGGCAGCGGACGTGTGGCTCGGCGGGGTGAGTTGATCAGACCGATCAATCGGTTCTTTGACGATTGGAGACCATCTGAGACCGTCTTTGAGCGTGCGCGGCTCGACTGAGTGCTCTCTTTAACGTGCTTCTCTGCCTGTTCTTGCGCCTCCTTGAACGTGACAGTGCCGGCTGGCGCAGTCGTGGGAGGTTCAGCCATATCTGGAGTTCTCCAATTCTTCTGGCCGTGAATGCGAGGGTCGAAGACGGCAGGAGCGGCCATGTTTCGCCCCGCCAGGCCTGCGCCATGCGCTCGGATCTCGGCCGCCGCCCACGCACCTGACGGCGGAAGCTTGGACAGCTGCAAGCCAGGAGGCCTGCGTGCTTGGAGCCGCGTAACACCTTCGGAAGATTTGCTACGATCCACTGGTATTGCAATTCTGGGGCAAACTGGACCACTCGGAATGGTTGGCTCGTTTGCGGGCTTGGGGCCAAAAGGGTTCAAAGCTGCGAATGGGTCCACAGCTTCGTCGGCTGTGGTTGGAGTTGAGCCCGAAGTGTCCTCCTCTTGATGGTCGCTGATCATGTCGATGGGAATGCTCTCCTCCGACTCGCGCAGCCTTTGTACGCGCTGGCGAGTCGTGTGGGGCGAGGCCATCAGGTAAGGCGTTGGTGGACCGCGCACAGATATTCTGCAATGCTGCTGAGCTCGGGGAGATTCGTTGGGCAATGCGACCTGCGGCACGGATGGAGACGATGACGCTGCGTCGGAGCGACGCGGGTGCGCGAGATCCTGGTTGAATCCTATCCCTCCGGACTTGCGAGATTGGGTCGCTTGATGAGGAGATGCACTGTTCGTGTGGGGGATGACTTCTGCCTTCAGGCTGAATCGTGGCTCTTTCCAACTTGTTTGTGCGTAATGCGACCCTCCATAGCGAGCTTGTGATGTGGACTCGGAGCGCTCGCTCTGCACACCTGCGGACGGCACACTTGTGTGGCGCGCGCTGGCTGCTTGACGGATGGCTCGAGCACGCGCGTGGACCTTTTCGATGCTGATCACTCGATTGTGTATCCTTGAGCCTCGCTTGTACTGGTCGCCCTGAATGTGAGGCGAATCCTCAACGTCCGCTCCGTATCCCGAAACCTCTCCTGGGCTCATCAAACGCTCGGATTCGAAGCCCGCCTCAGAGTAGCGAGGTACCCCAAAAACGCCTGCGGAAGACAGATCGGATGTGTCCTGCTGGCATTCGCGCTCCACCCACTCGAACAAGGCCTCCTCAAACTGGGACATCACGTCCGGATCTGACGCTCGGCGACCATCGTCGAAGGCTTGGAAAGTGCGGCTAAGCTCGTCCAAGTTCTGCATAGGCACAGCTGATCCAGACGTCACGTGTACCGCAGCGGGCGAGGGAAAGAGGATGCTTGGGCTTGGATAAGGCAGCGAACCGGGGCCGAGTGGTAGGGAGAGACGATAGCCATTCTTCAAACAGGATTGCACCGCCGGCTTGAGTAGTGGGGCAACTGTGACCCGGAGAGCTGATGATCCAACGCCAGGTCGTGTGCTGGCCGCAGACGATAGGACAGCTATCGTAGCTTCCCGTTTGTTGGTCAATTGAGAGCTGGAGCGTGGTGGAACGCCACCTGCGCGAAGGGAAGCAGGAACACCGGCGTACATGGTGTTTGAACGATCGTCGAGAAGATCAAAGACGTGGAGAGGGAGCAGGATCGAAGCAAGGCAAGCGAAGCTGCTATGCGGATAGGCGACGGCAGCATGAGCGATTTGGGTCTAGCAGCGTTGATGGTGTGTTGCAGAACCTACTCACACTAGGCCAGGCAGTTCGATCGAAATTGAGTTGAGAACCAAGTCGCAGTCGAACCAGTCGATGCTTTGGCAGTAGCTGACAGACCGGTAGGTGGTTCTGGGCGCTTGCAAGAAGGAGAAGAGAAGGGAGCTTAAGTAGTAGAAAGATGTGTGAGTTGCAAACGCACCCAAAGCACAGATGAAGAAGTGAAAGGTGGGTAAGAAGCACAGGACAATCGGTGGTAGAGGCTTCAAAGTGCAAAGAGTTGCCTCTTTGTCTTAAGAGACGGAGCCAAGCGGAAGCATATTCCTAATTCAGCTCGGATGCGGCAGTGAAAACCTGCCTTCGACGCTTAGTTTGGTACGCTTGCCTGCTAGCGCTCCAAGACAAGTAGCTCAGAGTGACGAAATGCCTTCGGGTGCAAATGCTTGTTTCAGTGCTCACACGTGCCTTTGTGGCATCACTCCATCGCATGTTGAGCGATCGGCCCCCGCGTCGTGCTGCCGTGACTACTTTCGAGGCTAAAAGAGGCCTGCAAGGCGAGTCGACTCTCGGCGACTGCCTATTTCGACAGAGGCCCGCTTCAGTTGAGCTTTCGGTAGATGAATTGAGACTGAGCGTGCAGTGCGGGAGACGAAGATAGAGCTGACCAGTCACGAGGCCCGCGTCGGGAGCAGATTGGAAGATGCCGCGTTGGAGCCCGTTGAAGGACGTCATGCTTGGCCACATGCCTGAGACATCTGGTCGTCATACGTTGCGCGCTGCCTTGATCAGCTCATCTTGGAAGCTGTCCACAGCAGCGACTGCGGGAGAAGTGAATAGAGCAGCGAGAATTAGCACCGTCTGATCCCACTTGGTAGAGTGTATGCGAGCGCGTCGTTCAACGGCCCGACGGTTGGTCTGCACGGGCACACCAGATGTTGGAACTTGCTGTACACAATGGCCTGCTTGTGCGAAGGGCCCCAGCATGATTGTTTACCATCCATGCTTCGGTACAGGCAGTCTGCAGCATCTCACTCGAGACCTGTCGACTGATGACTTGGAAAAGTGGCAGATCGGAGGCATCGTCGCGAAGGGTAAACGGTGTGAGGGCTTGTCTGCGTCCGAACAAGACTTGAGGTGCAAGTCACGAGCCCAGCAGCGTGTGATGGTGATGCACGCGACGCGCCAAACAACGACTCATGACTCAAAACTGGCGCGCCCGATTGCTTACTCACGTGACTCTTCTGAGTGAATGATCGAGAATCTTTCTTGGGCCCGCGCCCCGCCTACCTGCCGCACCGGGCCGGCATTGTGTGCTTGGCCCGACCGAAGCCCGTCAACGCCGCTCGCCCTTTGACTCTTGACTACAATTCACGATTCCAGCTCATGTAGCGGCCGCGCAAGGTTTAGCAGCAACTCAAAATTGGCTAGGGCTGGCAGTAAGAATTGTTGCACGTACGCACCGACGTTGAATTGCTCGTCATGGACATCTGAGCACTCCGACTCGGAACTGTGATGATCGTCCTCAATACACACATGCTATGATCGTTGTAATTGTGCGTGGCTAGACGACTGAGCGGCTGTATTTGAGTCTTGACCATACCGAATATACAAGCTTCTGGACCGGGTCGAGCGACTATGAGGCCGTTGCAGCGGGACTGATCCAGACTCACGACTATGATTGAATTCTATACAGGCGTGTGGGCACATACAGAGAAGGAGGTCAGGAGGTCTGCTCGTGAGCAGCCCTCGCAAGGCGCTCGCAATCAGAAGACTAGTCTTGTGCACGTACTCGTGACTAGATCAGCAGTAGGACTATCGGGAGAATACTGACGGATGTGAATGTGAACGTGAATCGTGAGTCAAAATAAGTCTTAATCAGATAGCTTCTTGGCACACAAGCGCGCGGCGTCACATCAAGCCTTTGCAGGATCACGCGTTGTGAACACAACGGTGTGCCGTACAACAGTCGTGAGCATAGATATGCTCTTCGTTGCATCAGGCCTGCAGCGAAGAGCAAGACATTCCCTGCACGGATTGATGTCTGCCTTGGACTGGTTGCCTGCACCCTGCCTGCCATGCAGCAGAGAATCTTGAATAGCAGCAAGCAGACGAGAAGAGACTCTTGAGTCGTGACTGTGGCCGCCATCATGCATGGTGGATGCTGGATGGACGCACGTCTTTCCACCGGTCGATATCCACACAGATCCACGGAGCGTCCCCGCGAAGCTGGTACCGTGTTGCGCGTGAGACGCGCGTCGTGCAGCGAGCACACATCAGCGGCGTCACCTTGCTTGCGTGGGGAAATTGGCACGCTCGCCGCGTGACTCCGCCGCGCCGTTCAAGCTGTGGGTGGTCACAACAGTCTTGAGTACCCGCAAACGGCACACCCATGCATTCGCGCCGGTCCCTGTGCGTGCGTGAAATCGTGCCCGTTCAGAAACTGACCGGTAAACGGCGGTCGCGAGTCGGGGTCCACAACAGCAGCAGCGACTTCTGCAGCCTCGATCTGAACAGCCCAGCCAGACAGCCGCATTCACGCTCGAGCCACGAGGGCATCCTCGCCCTGGTGCATGGGTCGAGCCCGGCAAGCAATCAGACGAACGTGAATTAACAAGATCACTCCGCTCCACCCCGGAACGTCCGACCTGCACGTCGCCAGCAGCAGTCACGAGTGTGATCCGCTTACCGGTTGTTGCCGTACATGCGTACCGCCTACGCGATCGAGGGGTTCGCGCTTGCTTCTTGCATGAGCAGCTAGCCGTGCTCCATCTCACATCCCATCCGCTACTCGAGTTCCACTTTCTTCTGAACAACAACAACGTCATTCTCGTCCAACGACCTTTCCCCTCGTCGCGCTTACCCGTTGCCTCGGCAGCTCCCACTCATCTCGCACCTACCACCTCTAGCTGCCCTTTCTCGCCCTCATACCAGAGCGGCTCAGCAGAACTCCTGTTCACAGCGCTCGCATTCAAGACTACTTTCGGCTTCTTGCGCTCCTCTTGAGGAAGGGAAAAATGTCTAAGAAAGGCGAGGTCAACAACAAGCCCAAGGTGGCTCCGTCCACGCACTTGATTGCGGGTGGGATTGCCGGTTTTGCGGAAGCATGCACATGTCATCGTGAGTCGTATGATCGCTAGTGATCGCTCGATCGCAGCTCTCAAAGGGCTCGGACTCATCGCGAACGCTACCTTGCTTGCCGCACAACTCAGCTCTCGACACGATCAAGGTCCGCATGCAACTCTCGCGCAGGGGCAAGATCTCTGGTCAAAAGCCACGAGGTTTTATTGCTACTGGTGCTTATATCGTGCAGAGGGAAACGCCTCTTGGCCTTTACAAAGGCCTTGGAGCTGTCGTCGCTGGTATTGTGCCCAAGATGGCCATTCGATTCATGAGCTTCGAGTACTACAAAGCTTACTTTGCGGATCGTGTGACTGGCAAGACTAGCCCTTCTGGCGTCTTCTTGGGTAAGTGATGGAGCTCCGGTGCTCTTGGATGGTAGTGTACTGTCGTGCTCGTCGGAGCATCGGCCACCATGGCCGACAGCTTGAGCACAGAGTTCAGCAGTTGCCCCATCTCTCCCTGGCTGACGCTCGACGCCCACCAAACTTACGCATCTACAGCTGGTCTCGGAGCCGGAACTACAGAGTGGGTGATGAGATTCTCGAGGCAGCAGGCTCGGCTGCGCAGGCGCCGCTTTCGGCCACTTGACTGACCAGAAGCCGCGTCTCTTGTTTCACCAGAGCCGTGGTGGTCGTGAATCCGATGGAAGTTGTCAAGATTCGTCTCCAAGCTCAGCAACATTCTTTGGCCGACCCTCTCGAGGTTCCTCGATACCGAAATGCGGCCCATGCTTTGTACACCATTGTGCGAGAAGAAGGCATCACAACTCTGTACCGCGGAGTCGCTCTCACTGCTGCTCGTCAAGCTACCAACCAAGGTGGGTCAGAGAAAGGTACGCAGAGTCAGCAGGCACGTCGAGCTCATATCAGGCACATACCACAGCTGCAAACTTCACTGCTTACCAGGAGCTGAAAGCTCTGGCCCAGAGAGTGCAGGGTGTCGACGAACTCCCTAGCATTCAGACTGGTACGATCGGACTTATCTCCGGAGCCCTCGGTCCATGTGAGTCCGCACTGGGCGGCTACCGGTGTGTGTGGCAGCGATTGCTGGCTGACAATTGGGCGACTTGGGCAATCGATCCCGCCCCTAGTCTCCAACGCCCCGTGAGTCGAATGAAGGCGCACTGCAGTGTCAAGCCTCACTCGCTGACTAGCTGCTATGTTCTTGGCTCGCAGCATCGATACCATCAAGACACGTATTCAGCGTGCTTCTCGTGTAGAAGGAGAGACTGCAATCAGTCGAGTGGTCAAGGTTGCTGGAGAGATGTTCAAGCAAGAAGGACCTGCCGCCTTTTGGAAAGGTATCACGCCTCGCGTTGCTCGTGTCGCGCCAGGTGAGTGGCCGTCGTGCTCTGCTAGGAATGCTCTGCACGCTGTCCAAAGCTGACCCTCACTTACCCGTGCTATTCAGGCCAAGCCGTCGTCTTCACGATCTACGAGGTGAGTAGGCGACGTACTGATCGAGTAACCTACCTCTGCGCTGACGGGCGCGCAACACCTTTTTTGGACAACAGAAAGTCAAGGGGTACATCGAGGCAGCGAAAGCGGGTGAATTCAATGTTCGCGATCACGACAACAGCTCGTAGAAGACAGGAGAATCAGAACACGAGCTGCAGAATCTTGTGGAGAGAATCGCATCGCCATGGTGTTGTCGAGGACTCCGATGATTGCGGCTGTGCGGCAGCAGACGAAAGCGAGAGCGGTGCTGGTGCTTATTTCGTGTATCTCGCATACAAATCTAATATCAACGTATTCTCGATGCTGTTTCACCAGCTGGATGGTTTCGCCAGGTGGGAGGTGAGACAAGAGGCGTTCGGATCGGCCAAAGTGGGGTTGCAGAGCCCACTGCCCTGCGCAATCATTGAATGAAAGCGTTATTGGCGGAGTGGCTTGGTAGGGGATGTGACGCACCCGCCTAGTCGGCGGCACTCTCTGCGTGCCCGAGCCTTCGGACAAGTCGGCCATGCAACGCGCCTATATAGCTTCGATCTCCAAGATCTTCGGAAGCTGCACGTGATCACGATCGCCTGCATGCGCGCCCGATGTGTGCGCTCTCGATTTGAGTTGAATCGTGATTCAAATTGATGGAAAGCCAGCCTTCTTTGCCCGTGCCTTATCGAGTCGAGAGTCACGCTCTGCGTGTTTGACAGACTCTCCAAACCCAAGCAAGCATACCATGTCCAGCTGGAATTTCTGAAGGACAAGGTCCAGAGCGTGAAGATCCAATCAAATGTCCATCAAAGAAGACACTCATCTGAAATCAAGAAGTTCGTGAATGTGAATGAAATCGCACAATCGTGAATCAAATGATTCGCACTGCATCAAGAATTAAGATTGATAGCATAGCATGGCTTTTCTTCAGCAGGACGAAGTGAAGCAGAACTCCCCGGCCTGAACGCGTTCGACCCACGCATGCACGCATGCCTGCAGGCATGCACGGCGATGCACTGAAACAGACTCACGACTCACGATCGACTTCCACTCGCAGCCGAGTCACGCGCAGACGCGTTTTTTTTTTTTCTGGTGCAGCAAGCTGCTGCTGCTGCTGCGTGGCTTATCGGACAAGGCCAAGAAGGGGGACGATTAAGCGCCCGCACGAGAAGAAATTGAGCTGCGAGCTGTTCCAGCTAGATAGCTATAGGCTGCATGGGTCGTCTAGCTCTCTCCACCGTCAATCTCCTCGTCTCACATATATCCCCAAACATTCGGCTTCTAGCGAGCACCCGCATTCAACATCACGAGAGCTCTCGAGACTCTTGTGTTGGTGATCAGCTAGCTCCCTTCATTCGCCCTGCCTCTTTTCCCCCAGGAGCGTGACCTGATCACAAATCCCGCCCATCATCAGCGCTCGCCAGTACCCAAATCTTGAGAAGGACGCGAAGCGCAGCGGACATTTTGCTGCTCTGCTTGTATAGCTTTGACACTGCTCGAAAAGGCGCTGCTTCCTCAGCTTGAAGTAAGCAGGCCGTAGTACATCAGCATGTACCGGCCGCTGCAGCGTCTCGCTGCCAGTCAGCGCGACGTTAGCAGATCTTTCACAGTCGGCAATGTTGCCAGAGTCGCTTCCAGCCGCGCGTCGGTGATGCGAGTCTCTGGCTTCGCTGCACACAGATCACTTCACTCTTCCTCGAATCGCTTCTCGCCCGCTGCAACAGCTCCCAAAGCGGCCCATCATGCGGAAGAGATGCAACCCATCGCAACTGGCTTGCAGCGCTGGACCAGCTACCTACCCAAGGTGGAGAGAAGCGATGTGAAGAAGGTGCTGCTGGTCGGATCGGGGGGTCTCAGTATCGGTCAAGCCGGAGAATTCGACTACTCGGGATCTCAGGCTATCAAAGCTTTGCGCGAATCTGGCATCGAGACGATCCTCATCAACCCCAACATTGCAACGATCCAAACTAGTCACACGCACGCATCTCAAGTCTACTTCCTGCCCATTTCACCAGACTATGTCGCTTATGTGCTGGAAAAGGAAAGACCGGATGGTGTGCTGCTTACTTTCGGAGGTCAGAGTGCCCTCAATGTCGGTGTCAAGCTGGATGAGATGGGTGTCTTTGAGCGGCTGGGCGTAAAGGTGCTTGGCTCTCAGGTCGACGTTCTGCGCATGTGCGAGGACAGAGATCTTTTCGTGCAAGCTCTTGATCGTGAGTCATGAGAGCGGCGTCGCACAGTCGAAGGCATGGCGCTGATCGTTGGCTTGCCTCACCTTTTCTCGTGCAGAGATCAATATCCCCGTGGCCAAGTCAGAGGCTGTCTCTTCTGTGCCAGCCGCCCTCAAGGCTGCTGAGAAGATTGGCTATCCCGTTATTGTCCGTGCTGCGTACGCACTGGGAGGTCTTGGATCAGGCTTCGCGGACAACGAGGACGAGCTTCGGGACTTGTGCGCTCGATCGCTCAGCTTGAGCCCGCAAATTCTGGTAGAGAAGAGCTTGAAAGGCTGGAAGGAGAGCGAATACGAAGTTCTGAGGGATCAGGAGGACGTGAGTTCAGACTGCGTGCAGTCGACATCCGTCTGGCTTCTGACAAGATCCGTCGCGTCACTCTGGCTATTTCTCGTTTCTGCCCCTGCCAGAATGCCATCATATGCTGTGAGTATGCCTTCATTCGTCGCCCTAGGTGCTCGGAACGTGGCTGAATGGATGCATTGCGATCTGCACAGGCAACATGGAGAACTTTGATCCGCTCGGCATCCACACTGGTGATTCGATTGTCGTTGCGCCTTCTCAAACATTGTCAGACGACAACTACCACATGCTCCGATCAGCTGCATTAAAGGTGATCAGGCATCTTGGCATTGTCGGTGAGTGCTTTGCTCGTGGCATAGATGATTCCTGTATGCTGCGCAACAAGAAGTTGTCCTGACGCTCAGGAAACGTAATCACAGGCGAATGCAACATTCAGTATGCCCTTGACCCTAACTCTAGAGACTACCGCGTGATCGAAGTCAACCCTCGTCTGAGTCGTTCAAGGTGAGCTGCAGATGAAGAGGCCGGGCGAGATGTGTTCGGCTCTGCTGACACGCCACATGTGACTGCCCCTCAGTGCACTTGCTTCCAAAGCAACAGGATACCCTCTTGCGTACACTGCAGCTAAGCTCGCGCTCGGTCACACTCTTCCCGAGCTGCCCAACGCTGTCACAAAGACGACGACCGCCTGCTTTGAGCCTTCGTTGGACTACATCGTGACAAAGATTCCTAAATGGGATCTGTCAAAGTTCCAGCACGTCAACCGGGAGGTCGGATCCAGCATGAAATCTGTTGGTGAGGTCATGGCGATCGGAAGAACCTTTGAGGAATCCTTGCAGAAAGCCATTCGACAGGTCGCGCCGAATTACGATGGCTTTGATGCCTACATCAAGCCGGATGATCTTGATCATGCGCTCTCCGTCCCAACAGACACCCGGCTTTTCGCTATTGCGCACGCCATGCTGAACTGCGGTTATGACGTCGAGAAGCTGCACAGTCTGACAAAGATTGATCGCTTCTTCCTGTACAAACTTGACAACATTGTCCAACTGCATCGCAAGCTGAAGGAGTTGGGCAGTGTCTCCGCTGTCGACAAGGACTTGATGAAGCTTTGCAAGCAGCGCGGATTCTCTGATCGCCAAATCGCACAGCTGACCGGCACGAAGGAAGATCAGGTCCGCAAACACCGCAAATCGCTCGGCATAACGCCCTTCGTCAAGCGCATTGACACTGTGGCAGCCGAGTATCCTGCGATGACCAACTACCTCTATACCACCTATAATGCGACCACTCATGACGTCGAATTTGACGACCACGGCACAATGGTCCTCGGAAGCGGTGTCTACCGCATCGGCTCTTCCGTCGAATTCGACTGGTGCGCAGTCACTTGCGCGCGTCAAATTCGGGGAATGGGTCACAAGACGATCATGATCAACTACAATCCCGAGACGGTCAGCACGGACTTTGATGAGGCTGATCGTCTGTATTTCGAAGAGCTTGGCTTCGAGCGTGTGATGGACATCTACGAACTTGAAGGGTCCAGCGGAGTGGTCGTCTCCGTCGGAGGTCAGCTGCCGCAGAACATCGCTCTGCGCTTGAAAGAGACTGGAGGTTGCAACGTCCTGGGCACAGATCCAGTGCGCATCGATAGCGCAGAGGACAGACACAAGTTCAGCCAGATCTTGGACGATGTTGGTGTGGATCAGCCAGAATGGATCGAGGCGACTTCCGTCGATGTTGCTAAGGAGTTCGCTGCCAGGGTCACATATCCCGTTCTCGTCCGTCCATCGTATGTCTTGTCTGGAGCGGCGATGAACGTCATCTGGGACGAAAGCACCCTGCAGCACCATCTGACGGCAGCTGCAGAAGTCAACACCGAATATCCAGTCGTCCTGACAAAAGTGCGTCTTGTGGGTGCATCTAGATACGCGATGACGATGCTGACGTTCAATCTTTAACAATCGCAGTTCATCGATAACGCACAAGAAATTGACATTGACGCTGTCGCTCACAAGGGCGAGCTCATCGTTCACGCTGTCTCGGAGCACGTCGAGAATGCCGGTGTGCACTCTGGTGATGCTACCTTGGTCCTGCCCCCCTTCTCCCTCGACTCGAATGATTTGGCTCGATTAAAGACGATTGCTCAGAAAATGGCGCACGCTTTCCAGATCAGCGGACCCTTCAACATGCAAATCATCCGCAAGCCTGCAGACGAAAGCAAGGGCGAGACCGAGGCTGCACTGAAGGTCATCGAGTGCAACGTTCGTGCAAGTCGTTCATTCCCATTCGTCAGCAAGGTGTTGGGTGTAAAGTGAGTAGCATCGCGAATACCCAGCGCTAATCTGACGCATCCAGCTGATGAGCAATTCACTTGGGCTTCGTAGTTTCATCGACATTGCTGCGCAAGCAATCGTCGGACAGGACGTGCCCAAACCGATGGACTTGATGGAGAAGCAGAGAGACTACGTCGCCATCAAGGTGCCGCAATTCTCCTGGACCCGTCTAGCCGGCGCAGATCCTTTCTTGGGCGTGGAGATGGGCTCGACTGGGTGCGTATGCGTCAGACGCCTAGCTGGTTCTTGCGATGGCTGACCATGACAGCCGTGGCATGCACAGCGAGGTCGCATCTTTTGGGAAAGACCTCTACGAGGCTTTCTGGGCTGCGACCGCATCTCAAACCAACTTCCGCGTTCCCCAGCCCAACACCGGTGTTCTGCTTGGAGGTGACGTGACAAAGCCAGAATTTGCTCAAATTGCCAAAATTTACTACGACTTGGGCTTCAAGCTGTACTGCCAATCTCAAGAGGTGGAAGAATACCTGAACAGTCTGCCTCACGTTTCTTGCAAGGTACGTCTTCATACCTCGTCGGGCTTGCAGCGATCTTTTCTAATGCCTCAAGTCTTGCGACTCTTCCCCTCAGCGCATCTGGTTCCCTTTGAAGGACAAGAGAAAGTTGAAGGAGGTGTTCGACGAGTACGACATCAACATTGTGGTCAATGTGCGTCAGGCGTGCAATCAGAGTATACTACCAAGACTGACTTTATGGCTCGCGTCCCTCGCAGCTTGCTCGCTACCGCGGTAAAGACACTTTGGATGCGGACTACGTTGCGCGTCGCAATGCCGTAGACTTTGGGTGAGTGGATGTCTTGCCCCTGCGACAAACATTTCAGCGCGGCATGCGCGACTCTGGTGTGTTGACAGCTCATACGACTTTTGCACTGTCAGGCTGCCCATGTTCAATGAAGCTCGAGTTGCGCTACTCTTCGCTCAGACCTTGCAACATCGCATGCCACTGGGCTGCTTGCGTCATTGGGAGGAAGGAAAGGTGCCTAGCGAGGTGAGTGCGCCCCGTCTTATCAGCTGGCTTGCGGCACACCTTGCTGAATCAGCCAAGACGTGTTTGTGCCCTCTTCGTACCTAGGTCGTCTCCTGGAAGGAAGTCGTACCCGAAAGCGCTTGAGGCGGATTCATAAAGTAATGAGAAAATGAGTGTGCCTGCAAATGTGTAGTTGAATGGGCAGGGCAAGACGACTCGTCACCTTTGAATGAAATGCCATCAAGTGGGTGGAAAGTCAGCGCAAACGGGGCTATGCCTGTCAGATCACATCCCTTTGCGGACACCCATGTGATGTTCAGTAGAATGCCTGTTACCGCTCCTAGCGAAGGCGATGCACAACTGAACGCGCGAACACTAGATATACGGGTTCAAAGCCATCCGCATTGTTTAATTCCAGAAAGAAGAGCGGCGAGGTAGTCATGCATATTGCGTGCGTGTGGGGGCCGAGCGCGAGTGACCAGGATCGTCGCAGTGAGGTATGTCACTGGAGCGACGATGAACAAGAAGCCAGGGTAATCAAGAATGGAGCTAGGATGCCATGCGATGCTGTTTACGTGTATGTGAGTAGCTTGCGTGACTTTAAAATAATTTCCCGTTGATGATTAGACAAGAAACGATGGAGAATAGAACCCCTGAAGTCGCTTCACGCAAGGTGGCGTGGTGCGAGGGAAAATTTGACGGCTGACTTTTCATCATCAGCGACCTTTGCCGAGCCTTTCCAAGAATGAAGATCCGGCAATAAATTGAATCGTTGATCCTCGCTGGTCGATGGACTGTCCAGGTCGCTCTCGTCGCTTTCAGTCGTGTCACTGACGGCGCTTGGTCGGCGAGATGCCTTGCCGAGGGACAAGGTGGAGAAGTCGGACGACATCGACGAGCCAGTGGTCGACGACAATTCCGAAGAACTGATTTCGGGCGTCTCATCGCTTGCGCTTTGGCCGGTATCCGGATCGTGGCCGGCTCGAGGAGGAGGTTGTGCGGGACGAGGGCCTGGTCTTCTCCCGTACGGAGGGCGCAAAGCACCGACAGCGGACTGCTCGGTAGGCGACAACGTGAGCTGACGCGATGTATATTCACCGGCCGCGTCGGCCTGAACTGATAGTGGCATTTTGCGGGCCAGCGCAGACTGCTGACGAGCCTCCGGACTCGAATTGGCCAAGAATGCCGGAGCGCTGATGCGATGCAGAGCTTTCGGGCGAACGGGCGTGCTTGCGCCGGTGGCCGGTGATGTGCGCAACCGTGGAGGGGGCAAAAGGCCGAGTGCGCTATCACGTGTGTGGTCGGTTGTCGTAGAGTCACTACCGGGCGCATTGTCAGAGTCTAGCGGGAGCTGAACCATATCGAGCCTTGCAATCTCTTCCGCCATCTGAGCACAGAGTGCACGCGCACTGATGGTGACTCGACGTCCATCTGCAGAGCCCGTCAACGGTAGATGTTCGTCGCTGCTTGCGTTGCTGCCGCTGCGCGAATCAGCGCACCGTTCAGTCCGGAGGCGCCCACTGTGAGAGATTGTTCCGCTGCGAGCGACCGACATGGCTCGAACGGAGCGAAGTGAAGCTTTGGTCTGTTCGCGAAGATCGTCGGCGAACTTCTGTATCTGAGCCTCAGAAGGTGGCGCATCGTTGTCGGCTCGGCTCGAGGGCAATGGATCGTGGCGTCCACCAACAGTCGATCGAACAAAGGCGCCATCGGGGACCGACACTAATGTCGACGATGGTGATGATGCTTTGGAAAGCGGCAGCAGGATCGACGCTAGGTTGGCAGGGCGTACTGGTTTAGGCAGTGTTCCGGTCATGCCACATCGTTCGTAGACCACTTCGGCAACTGCGCCGAGAGCTGTGGTCGTGGCGAACACATGTGCGGTCTGGTTGGCGGCAAGTATGCCATCTGAGCCGTTGCGGATGCGTTTGCAGACTTCGACACCATCGATGCCTGGCATTTGTACATCCAACAGAACAATGTCGAAGACATCTTGACGCAAAGCTTGGATGGCTTTGAGACCTCCATCCACTGCGATGGGCACTCCATCAAGAAGAGCGCTGAAACGACGCTTGAGCAATGTGCCCAAGACTGTGAAAGATCGAAGAAAATAAGTATTTGTGCCGGCCGAAATGAGCTTTGCCCCTTACTCACTCGACAGATTGATATGGTCGTCGTCAACTATGAGAACGCGAAGAGGAGAGACGGGCGTGCCAAACGAGGCGGCGGCCTTTGTTACCTTGACAAGAGAAGGTGTCGTGTGCGAAGTCATTGTGTCGAGGCCGAGAGAGTATGAATATGAAATCCGATATAGCTGAGGAGAAGTCGGAGCGAGGGAACCAAGAACAGTGCGAGTATCCAGATGAAAACGTAAAGAGAGACGAGAAGACCCTGTGGTTGAGAAGAACCGTTGGGTAGATGTGGTCGTAGCCTATGGGACGACACTTGATCACTTCCGTTAGTGAAGCGTGATGGTGACTCGTTAAGTCGACTTGAATGTCGATCTGAAACGGTCGAAGATTCGTGAGAGTATGGATCAGACGCGCAGAGTGGTGCGACTTATTCGATCGAGTCAAGTGATATTATCAACAACGCTGACACTGCTTGTTCTCAAGTGCCTACGGTCGATGTGTTGAGTTTCGCCAAACCGATCGTCGACGTCAAGCCGGCGCTACGGGTGGAGAAGGAGGTACGCTTGATCGATGGCAGAGTAGTGCCGCAAGAGAAGATTTGGATCTTTCTCTGTGTTGCTTCAAGAGGGATGGAACGAACGAGGGATGGGCGCCTTGTTCGATTTCGGGATGGTGGAGCACACGCAAGAGCAACGAGCTTGTCGGATAGCGAGAAGGGTACCGTGTGAGTGCCCGCCTCGCCCATGGTGGCAAATTTGGTGCTGAACCGGAGCTGCACGTCAATCCAGGTCTCGGCGATCGCAGCCCAGCTCAGCACAACGCGCAGCGGTGAGCTGACGCCGGGGCAGGCGCCACAAGGGCCCAGTGTGCCTCGCACACTGATATTCTGCATGGCGAGCTATAATCATCACGAATGAGAGATGCACGAGGCCATGCAGCAGTCATGCACGAGTACCTAAGCTCCTCAGTCTACACTTCCGCAGGCGGCCCAGCTGGCAAGATCGTCGCAGGGCCCCTCCACGACGTGCAGCCGCGGTGCTCGATGGTCGCGTCGAGCAGCCCCGCGCGTCTCGATGGCCGCGACTGCTGCCTAGCTCTTGCTGCTGCTGCACGCGCGCTCTCAGCACCCATCATCAGCAGCAAATTTAAAACTGGTGCCTGCAGCCCGGCGAGCCGTGGTTATTGTCACAATAACATCTGGATGAGCCACGATCCAGAGGCCGAACGGTATATGGGTCACACTGCTGATCTGCCAAATTTTCAGAGTCAAGAGTATGCACACTTGACGAGCACGGGCCGAGTTGGACATGGCTCCCGGCCGCTTTTGCCGTGATGGCTCGCTCGTTCAAGCTCTGCTGCTGCTGCATGGCTGTAGAAACCAACATCTGCGGCGTTTCGCGATGCTGGTGGTGTGCCGTTCGCTTGTCCACAAAATCTCGATCGCAGTGTCCGCATACCTTGGCCATCGCGTGGCGCTTCCGTCGTAGCTTGGGCCTTGGCAAATTTCAGCAGCGATCATTTCCCTTATCACATGTCACACGTATACATCAGTCAGTCGTGAGTCTCACAAGCCAAATCTCTTCACTTCACCGTCTGGACCGGCGTAAATCAAGCGGAGAGAGGGCCAATGTCCTAATGATAGTCCGAAGTGCATCCACGCAAAGCGGCCCGCTTCTCGATTCTCGAATGGTGCTTTTCATTCAAGAATGCACATCAGTGCTCACTGCTCAATGCCGCAGAATCCGGGCCCTTTGCTTGCGAAGTCGTCATGCCGAGACCCAAGGGTCCGCAGGAGTCTACCGCACCCGTTTGTGATTTTAATGAATCTTGTATATAGGCGTGAAGAGTCTGTCTGCTGCGTGCTGGTCAGGGCTCAGTAATTCCGCGCTTTCTAACAGAAGCCCCCTTGACTCCCACCACATTCACGACGATTTGTTCGGACACGTGAGGGGCGGAGAGGGGATGGGAATTTGAGGCTGCTACAATCTGAATGTGGCAAGGTGAGGCTTTGCCGGCCCACAATCGAGGAAGCGAGCATCGCCCCTGGTCGCGGCGAACTCTAGACAGACACACACTCTCCTGAGTTCGTGCATGTAGGGGGTCACATAGGCTTTTGCTGGCTAAGCTTACAAGTACACGGATCGTTTGCGTAGTCAGTCGCAGAAATTCTCGTTCGTTGAAGCTGTGCGTTCGGAAGGTCAGATTTCATGGCAATCACATCCACTGCGCGTGCAAGCCGGGCAAAGCCCTGTATAGCGACGAAAGGGGAGACGCCGTTCCCATAACCACGTCGATGGACAGATGGCCTCGTTGCGGACACATGGAGCCTTGCCTCTCGTTGCGCTTCTCACCTCCACATTCCAGCAAGCGTCATTTCAACAAACAGCGAAGTTATAGAGTCGACAGTTGCAACTGAATGGAGTGGCGAATTTTCGAACGACCTCGAGAATCATGTAGTCGAGTCATCGCGAGACATTTGCTTGCCACGATCGTCATGGGTCGGAGTGAGGTCGTGGGATGGAGCAGCGGTCGTGGGTGTTGAGCGTAGGCGCGGACAACGGTCGACACCGTGAATGACCGGCGCAAGGGGCAAGCGAGCAAGCAAGTCGAGATCGAGCGAGCACGCGTCGCGTCGCGTAACGTCCTCATCAGACGCGTTGCGGGCCCGCTCCCGCGTGCGCACGTGCATTCACACAATCAAGAATGCCAATCGCGAAGCAACGCAACAGCACCGTGTCTTGCTACCCATGGAGATTGTTCGCGCCACGCGCGGCATCCACAACCTTCGACTCTTTCAGTCGTAGCCTCGAGGGGCAAAAGCGGATCGAGAAGGCTGATGAAGGCAGACATGGACAAGCTCCTCAGGCGGGCTGGGTCAGTCCATGCTTGGCCCACAACTCGTGACTGCTCAACCAAAGTGACAGCATGGCTCTTAAGCCTGTCCTGGTGCACAAGACGAGGGCGGCTCGTCATCGTGCTAAGGAAAGATAGCATTATGGTGTTGCGCAAAGCAAATCAGGGTTAAGGTAAGCAAGCGTTGCGAACATTGGACAGACCCCTTTGCCTACGTAGCACATCAAGGAGTTGACAGCGGATGTGTGCACGTGCGATGAGGACGCTGCGGCATCGGCGGATGTCTATAGCTGCATGGCCCTTGTTTGAGTGAGCTCGATGAGCAGACTCTTCCAAACCGGGTCCTTCGTCTCTCAAGCGACTAGAGGAGTGCGCTCGGAAGCACCGGCAGCGCTGCGACCTTGGATGGCAGCGATAGCAGCTCTCACAACAGCAACCAAGCTGATGATGAAGAAAACAAGCGCGCTGTAGTGAATGAACTGCAAAGTGCAGATCCGTCGTACAGTGTTTGTGTGAGCGAGAAGTCACAATTGCACGTGTCTCGTGACTGTATCGCTCACCTTGTTGGCGTGCGAAATGGTCTGGTGCTGGAAGATGGCGAGCAGAGCTGCGGAGATGACAGCAGCGCCGACGAGGTCACCATTGGCATGCAGCGCGTATCCTGCAGCGGTGGCCTCGAGCAGAAGCAGCGCGGCAAAGACCAGAATGTCGGTGGCAATTCCGGCCTTGTGGTGGCTTGCATCGACGCCAAAGGCGGAGAAGCCAGAGAGGAACAGGAGCACCACCGAAAATCCGTGCCAGAGAGAAAAAGGAGCATGGATGAAGACCACCTCAAGCACTGATACATCAAGACAAAGATACGTCAGCAAACTCCTGTTGCAAATTTTGGAAACGCTTTCCTCCACTGACTACTCACGGGTCTTCGCTGGGTAGTGGACTTTGATGGTGCGGTAGATGTGACTGACAGAGCCAGCAACGAAGATCTGTTGGGATGCAGTGTTTGCAAGCGATCCAATATGAGCGACAGGGGGAGGGCCTCGACAAGGTGTAACAGACAAGAAGCTGGTACACACCATCACAATGAAGGCAAGCAAGCTCCAGACGAAGTCAGATACGCTGCCGTGACCACTGGAGTGAGCAGAGCTCAAGCCGGCGTAGAGGGCATTGAGCACGCAGAGAAGAGGGAAGCGCCAGCCGAGTCCGCCAATGACCGGTGCGTGACCAACATCGGTGAATTGAACGACCAGCAGCCCTGTTTGAGATTAGGGTGGATGCCGACGTTCGGATTAGATCTGCTGGGCTATTCAGACTGTCGAGTTCGCAACGAAGCTCCCAACGCACCGATCAGGAGAATGTGAATGATGGCCCAGGTGCCAAAGATCCAGGGCTCAGGAGTCAGATAGGATGGGTGCGCGCCAGCGCCCCACCTCGAGCCGGGTGCGACGCCTGGCAAGGGAGGGAGGGGACAGGGGTGTGGGTCTTCAGCAGAAGCTTCGAACGCACGCGAAGGAGAAAGCGGCGCTGCTTGACTCACTGCCGTAGCTGTTGCCTCCGGTGAAGAGGACAAAGGCAGCAATGTTGATCAGTTTTTGAGCGACTGGTGAAAAGGGGATCGAGAGAGAGCGAAAAGGTCAGTGTCTGCAAGCTCGTAGCGCATATGCTCAGCAAAACCCTCTCCACTTACGAGAATCGTTCCACGCCATGGTTGCTGCTGAGACTGTGGGAGCAGATGCAGAGTAGTGAAGGTTGCTGTTCGAGGTGGTAACTCAAGTCAAAGGACATTCACACGTCTTGTATGGTGGAAGGAGAGCAAGCCGTGGACGAGAGACAGCGTGGGGCTCAAAAGGTGAAGAAAAGCGTGGCTGGCTCCATTTCTGCTTCGGCTCCACACCATGCACCCATCCCGCTTGTCGGCAACACCATGACGCAACAAATTGTGGTGTGCGTGCGCGCGCACAGCGAGAGCACGCGCACATCGTGATTGTAATTGGCACCGCCTCAGTCACGATGAGGGACCCTGCCATGCGTCACAATCAGCCACGTTCCTGCGCGTATAGTTCGCAAAGGGGCACTGCACAGCTCTCATCAGACTCTGGCCGAGCGGACAGCTCTGCACCACGCATGCGGGTCGATGCACCTGCTCGTGTGACCTTGCCATCGATTCGAAGGCCGTCGTCGATCTCTTGCTCGTCGGCCCAGTCTGACTCCTGTTCGCGATTTGTGATTCAAATTCAGATGGTTCCGTTATGAATTTGATTAACGACATTCGAGCGGAGGAGCGGGCGAGCTCACAGCGTCTGTCTGAACGACTAGCCACATGTTGTGTGCGGTGATGCAGACTGATGAGAGCGTCATTCCTGCTGAGCTACTCGCAGCTAGACGATGACCGCATCGGCCGAAGGAGTCTTTGATTCCATTTCCGAAATACCAGCAGCAGCCTTAAAGGCGATTCGAGAGCGTGAGACGGCACTCAGAAGAGTCGAGTGCTGGAAAGCTCCGTCAAGTCCTCGATCCTTTTGAGTCTGATGATCGATTCACATTGGAGGAAATAGCTTCGATTCTTGAGTATTTGACCTGCAGTCGGTCAATAATGACGTGAACTGAAGACCATGAAGTTGCTATACAAGATCATTCAGATTGAGTGATTCTTGATGATTCTGATTAGCCAAGACCCTTGCTTGTTGTACACGTGTGACTATTGTCAACATTCACATTGCTGTGATCCAAATGCGGGTGGAGGTGGGAGCTTGCCTGCCTTCGCTCTGCCAAGAGACCTCCTTTGCTCGCCCGCATGCGCATGTGTACGACCTGTCTTTACTCTTGATTCCCCTCGTGAACCTCAAAAAAGATGTCAGCCAAGGATCGAATCATGAGTATCAAGGATGGAGATGCAAGTGTCTCGCTTTCTCGGCCTCGGCCTCAGCCTACGACTGATCACGACAAGATGGGCACGCTGCCCAGCATATATGCATCCAGATTATACCTCTACGGCCACAGCTGCAGCGGCAAGATGCTGCAACTTCGTAAATAACACCGGCCAGCATCACCGCCTCACTACCCGTCGGATTTCAGCTAGGCTGTCCCACCGGGCTATTTACCACTTCGAGCCAGATCCAACACAGATATACCGCAGTTCTGATCGAGCCTGAAGCGTCATTTTATATTTGATTCTTTTGCTTGCGAGGTCCTCTTCTTGGCGAGAACTGCCAATCTATAACTCACACAGTCAAGTCACAGTGAGTGAGTGACCGCTAGATCACGTCCACGTTGGGACGACGCATGGAGCAACGGGAACTGTCTCTCAGAAAGAACCCGCACCAGCAGCAGAGACAGAGGCCCGCGACGATGGAGGAGGGCAGCTGTGTCTCAGAAGCAGGCCTCTTCGCGACGCACATTATTTTGAAACGGAAAGGGTGAGTATAGCTATCGGATCACCTTGGTGTTTGGTGTGGACGCTGATCCATCCAAGTCACTGCTGATGGTATTCAAGATTGTATAATCACGAATGGCATCACGAATCCACCAGCACGAGATGCATCACACACATTCAAATCCCAGTTTAACATTCGAGAGTCACAACGTCACGCGAACTAGCCGGCCGAGAGACTCATTCTCGATTCGTGATTCACGATTGGGTCATGCTCTCATATCCCCCTCTCCTTCACGGTTCGTGATTCAGGAGCGTCCATTGATTCTGCACGCGTGCTGCGCGGTGCACGGTACCAATTCCGCGCTTCGGCACCGGCAGCAATCGTGAATCAAGCTCTGATCGCGTTGTTGCTAGGCGCGCGCAGCTAGGTAAATCGTCGCGCAGCTAGGGAAAGGTCTGGCTGGGCCCTGCGAGAACGTACGTACGCGCTAGGCTTGACAGACGGTGCGCTCGCTGTCTTGCGCTCTTTTTGGTGTTGCTCTCGAGCCTCGTCTGCGTTCTCACAACGCGCGACTGTGGTCCGCCTGCTGCTGCACCGGTAGTTGAGGCTGCAGCTCCGGCGCGACGCTTATTGCACTCGATTATTCACGATTGGGACTCGGATGTCTGATGTCCGCACGCGCAAAGGTGGATGGATGCAGCACCCTCACTGAGCTTGCTTTCCATCAACCATCCATCGGTGCGAGGAGCCTTGCACACTCTCATCATTCGCACTCTCACTCCTACATATCTCCGTATACTTGGCGACGAGATCACGGCTCTGGACATCATTTCGTGCTCGTAGTCACGATCGATCGAGTCATCACCGCGTGCTCGTCTCTACCTCCCGTTGCTGCCTTTACCTCGACCTCCAGCTATAACTTATCACTGCTTCAACGCGCCATCTTATTTGCGAGCCAGAGCGACGAACCAATTTGACTCATCACAAACAACCTGTACCTTGCCACGCGCAGCGCTCCAAGTGCTATATAGCTGCTCCATATACAGCAGCAGCAGCTCCAGCGCCCCTCCAGCATCGCTCGACCACGCTTATATTCATACGCCGCGCCGTGTTGCTTCAGTCGCCGCCGCGGTCTTCAAGGAGACTGAGACATTGCCGTGCTGTGCGCGCCTTCTCGTCAGCCGTGTCACAACACGCATCTTCAGCCCACAAAGGTCTGTGCGCGGGCGCAGGCTCATATATATACGGGAGCGCAGCTATAAGTCACCAGTGTCCTCGCAATAATCTGCGTGCACTCACGACTCTATCAGCCCAGTCACGATTCACTGTAATTGCTGGTGATTGATCTGCTTTACGTGCTCACCTTGGCAGGCAGCAGCGTCAACGGCAGTCGCAACGATACACCAGCAGCAGTACGCCTGACGCGATTCGTGTTGGAATCGAGCAGACGCGCCGCATTTCCAATTCATCCACCTTGCAACCACCCAAGCAACCCTTGCATCTTCCCTGCACACTCGACCAGCAACACGACGACGAGTCGAGAAGTCGAGAGTCGAAGCTTTTCGCGGCTTCCTATTGATATTCATCAGCGTCTCCCAATTCCCCAGAGCCTTCGTCAAAGTGCGTGGTCGCATCGCTCACCATCATCGCATCTATGTATCCATCTCATCTCTCACTAACGCGCTCTTCGCCTCTTTTCGCGCTCGCAGATGACTGTGAGCGACGTGACGGACAAGACAGAGAAGATGGATCTGAAGGACACGGTAGACAGCAACTCGGTCCCAAAGGCCGTGATCAAGAATGCAGACATGGACGAGGAACTTCAGCAGGCGGTGGTGGATATTGCGCACGAAGCCATGGCCAAGTTCTCCGTCGAGAAGGACATCGCCGCGCATGTCAAGAGAACTATGGATGAGAAGCATGGACCTACGTGGCACGCTGTGGTTGGCAAGAACTACGGTAGCTACGTCACTCACGGTGAGTGTTGCGGATGCGAGCCTTCGTCAGCGAAAATGTGAGAGGCTGTATGCGAGTTTAGGAACTACACTTCTGGGTGCATGGCGAGACATTTAGGGAAAGCAGCATCAGCGCTGGCTTGTGTGGCACGGCATCATCTTCAGGCGGACTTTGGACGGGAGTCAGGACCCCGGCACACTGGCAGCTCGTGTTTATGGCTTGAGGCTGAATGTCAAGCACGCACTCGTCCCTTCCGTAACACTTTTCACAGAGACCAAGCACTTCATCTACTTTTGTGAGCATGCCGCAAAGATCGAATCCCATCCCTCAAGAAGCGTTGACTTACTTGTCCCTCTCTTCTCGCTCGTCACAGATCTTGGTCAGATCGCCTTCCTACTCTGGCGCGCCTAGACATTGGCACACAGGCCGATCATCGACCCAATGAGCAGCAAGCAGAGGTCAACACCTCCCCAAAAAAATTGCTCATCCGATGAGCCTCTACTGCGACCTTCTCGAGCTCCACTAGTTCCCTGCCGATGCATATTGTCACCACACGACGTTCACAGGCCCCATCGACCATCACGAGTCTCCGCGCTTTCCCTCTCTGCACCCAATCCCATTTCGCTTCGCTCCAACCCGCTTGGTCTGTCATTTTCTGAGCGGAACCCTTGCCGAGTGCAAGATCTGGATCATGTGCGATCGCGACCAAATGTGAACGACCAGGAATCATGTCGAGGGCTTCCCTTCGAGCCTTTTCGCTATGGCAATTGTCACTATGCTGTTCATCTTGCTTCAACACTCAAATTGCTTTAACACTCAAAATGGCCGCATCAGATGCTTCAAATGCAGAACCAGTAAGTGGCGATGCAGATGATTTGGGTTCGAGTGCTTGAGTACAATACAGTATGGTGTGGAAAGCCACTCGTGCGCGCGGGGGGACGTGGAAGGGGAGTGCAAGCCGTCGGAATGGCGTGCGTACGTACGCTCGCTCATCGAGCCGCCTTCGTCAAGCTTGGGTACAGGTGGCGAGGACCTGCGCGAAAAGCCATTCGAGTCCGACCTTGGCTCGATTGGCATGGTGGGATGGTACGTTGGAAGCCTCGTCGCTCAAGCTATCGTTGAACACCTCGACGCTCCACGGTCCTCGGTAGCCTGCTTGTACGACCACTGCGTGCATAAACTCGATCGTCGGCAAGAAAGCACCCTTGGCGATCTCTCCTGGAAACAGTCGATGCGATCGACTCCAGATCATGCGGCTGGGACGAGGCTCTTTGGCATTGGGCGAGGGTTCCAGAGGTGCTGGCACACGACGAGCGTCACCGATCTGGACCAGGAAGATTTTTTCTGCCGGTACGGTAGGAATGCGCGCCAAAGATTCGCGCCACGTTGGATGAGCAGACACGCCATCGGCACAGCAGGGATCGGCAAACTCTCGACCCAGAGTGTTGAAGCTGTCCAGGACAAGGCCGACGTTGTCTCTGTTTGCCAGCTCGACACACTGCCACGCGCCTTGCCACGTATCGTGGTGAGCGCCCCAGCTCAAGCCTTCGTAAGCTATTCTCAACGGTCTGCTATCCTGGCCGATCGTCTCGCTAAAAGTCTTGGCTTCATCGGCCATTCGTGCGAGGTCTTGCGCGATGCGATGCGCATCTCCAGTCGTGCGAGGTGACGGTTGGTTGTTGGAGCAGCAAAGCAAGAGATCCGTACCGAGAGCGCGCATGATCGGGAAACGGCTTCGTACTCTGGCATCTGCGGCAGCTTGATCTTCGGCAGATGACCAGCCCTCGACGTCGCGCAATGGCTGCAAATTGAGGACTTGCAATCCGAGAGAGGCGCAAAGATCACCGATGTATGCTGCAGCTGCCACCTCTTGTGCGAGCTCGGCGGGCGTGCATGGTCCGTGAGCGTTGAAGATGGCCATTTCGGACGTGGACGATTGGCCCTTGGCCTCACCTCTGAGACCGGCTTTTGTCAAGGGAGCAGATGAGGAGGTTTGCGAGCTAGAATCGCTCGCGCGTCTCGAGGTAGGACTGTCTGGCGGTGTGAGCGCGTCTCTGGTGTTGCAGATTTGGAATTCGGGCGACTTTGCAAAGGCGTCCAAATCGTCTTGGAATATCTCGACGGCGTCGAGACCAGATGCAGCGATTGCTCGGAGTTTGGTCGTCAGCGAATGACCGGCAGCGTGAGCCCCGGCGGAATGCGTAAACATGCCAAATGCTGGGCGTGGAAGTGTTGCGTCCATGATGGCGAGTGATGAGGTTTCTGCTTCGAGTATGGAGTTGGTATGGCCAATTGAACGAGTGCGTGATCCTTCACCGAACGGTTACCGCGAAATTGACGGTGGAGTCTACAGATGCAGGCGGGATGTCACGTCGGTGGCCCAGTCAAAAGCGCGAGGAGTGATTGTGGCTATATGAGACGCTTCAACGTTCAGTTGCGTTGGTCTATGTTTGTACGAGTTGGAGCACTTGCGTCTTGATGCCGATATGCCAACGATTCGCTCGCTGTGTTGACTGTGACTTGATTAGGCTTGTTCTTAGTAATGGCGATGCATGCGTTGCGTGCAGGCACTAGCACCCCTTATCATGCGCCATGCGATCGGGCGGACAGCTATTTTCGGTGTTGCTGTCAGGTGCGCGCGGTGGCGTGCAGACTTAGCTCGCGCAAAGGTTACGTATGACCAGTCAGGGGGCTCTGCGCGTGCAGTCGTTGTGGTCGATGGGATTCGGAACCTGAAGATCTGGGTAGCAGCAAGCACCAAATGCTGAATGTCCGCAAGGCCGACGACTCTTAACCGACGTTGGAAGAGCTGCGGTTGCTGGTGAGGCTGATTCGCAGCAGCTGAGATTGGACGCCTTGCTCCAACCGGATAGGCGCGTTTGCGGGTGCGCAGGTACGCTTAGCGTGAGCTCCAATATTTGCTACTCCAACGATGACCCTGCCGAAATCGCTGAAGGCAGACTGATGAATAATTTTCTTGCAGCTTGCAGTGCTCGGCAACAATATTCACCACACGAAGCCTGATCCGAGACCTTGTCAGGTGCGCGAGTTTCAATTGCAGGGCAAGGAGGGATTCGCTTGGAGTCGGTTTCGTTGCGCTTGTTCGGCGTTGTGGATGTATGGCAAGACGATGTGAAGTGCTGGGGTTGCTGGAATGGATCAGTCGCAAGGCGGTGCGTACATTTATATATGTACACACACGCAGAGGCGCTCCCGCCTGTCAGTCTCCTCCTCGGAGTTGCTCAAGAGAAGCGCATAACCGACTATACTCGGCCTGCGCAAGGCCGCGCTCGCCCTCCTGACAACGGAAGCCCTTTGGCCGATATTGCAGCTCGGCGCAAATCCTCGCAAGTACTTTTGGCATTTGGCGAGCTGACTGAGCTTTCCGGCTGCCCATTCGGCAATCCAGAGCGAAGTGTGGGGGTGGGGCTTGGACCGTGAGCCAAGTGGAGCGACGCTGCCTTGTGCATGGTGGAGCGTCGGGGGGCCCCCACCTCGGCAAAAGGTAATTCCGCTTCTGGCCAAACGAGTCTCCGCCGCGAATTCACGCGTTCTGGTGACCATCGTTCCACGTGACTAACGTGGCCATCGAAGTCCGCAAGCAATTAAAAAAATTTCATGATTCTTCACGCCTGTCGGATGGGAATTACGAACAATACGAGTCACATCGAGCCCCAAATCAGTGATTGAAACGTATTTGAGGCGAAATTAATGCGTAGAGATGCCCAACAAGTCATGAATGTGTTCGACCTCAGCGCACAACAAGGCTAGGGCAATCAGCGATCCAGGCCAAGCACAAAAGGTGTCTACGCGGCTCGACCTTCTCAACTTCTCCTTCGCACACAGCGACCCGAAGTCGTGTCCAACTAGGCGGCTTATTGTAGTCCAGATAATCACAAGAGGTGGGGAGACGGACGGAAACACCTCAGCGCAGTCTCCGATCACAATACAACGCGAGCGATCCATTGAGGAAATGCTTAGATGAGTGCTAGATGCGGTTTACAGTCTGACCTAGATGATGATAGAAACAATGATGTGTCCTTGCGAGGCGTGATGCGATGAGGATCCACCACGGTGGTCAGCGTGGGGGTCACTGACTCATGAAGCGGCTTCGGCGTCGAGTTCTCGGAGCAAGCCGGCGAGCACGGCAGAGTAGGTGAAGACGAATTGCCGAGTGGTCTGCACCGAGCTCATCCGCTGCTCTCGAACCACGCCGACAGCGCTTTGGATGAGATCCGTCTCGCCGATCGCGGCGTCCGAGGTTGTAGAATCTGTTGTGGCAATGGAGTCTTGACTGGCGGAATCAGGTAAGACAAACGAGTTTGACTTGGGCGAAGTCGAAGCTGCCTCTACATTCGAGTGTAGAACTGATTGCGTGGAGAAAGGATTTGGACTCGAACTTGCTGCGTTGAACGGATCGTTGGAGTGTGATTGTGAGGCGGATGCTTGCGCGGCGGACCGATGCAAGTTATTGGGGCCAGGAGAAGCTGAGGAGGATGAATCTACAGCAATGTGAAGGCTGCGCATAGCTCTGGAAGGCGTGTCCATGCCACTTTGTGCTTCGCTCGGTCTCCTTGAGGCGTCTGGTGTCATGGCAAGGAAACCGGCTCCCGCAGCGCTGCCTGCAGAGGAGCTGCTGCTGCTGCTGGTGGGACCGCCAGAGCTGCTAAGGCCCGATATGGAACGAGCATCGCTCTCCACGCTGTCGGCGTCCGAGCGAGATCGGCGCATGGGCGGCGGACTCGAAAGATCACTTCGACGTTCGCCGTTGGAAGTAATCGATTCCGCAGCCTGATCAACGTCCATGTCTGAGGGTGACAGCTCCCGCTTGAGTGATTTGCGCGGTACGCGTTTCGAGGAAAAGTAGTCGCCATCCCGCCCGATGATGTTTCCATACGTGCTTCCACTGGAAGACAAGCTGTTGGTGTGCAGGCCAGCAGAGCCAGCATCAGCGCGAGGTTGCCATACTGGCAGAGGCGCCTTGCCCGCTGCTTCAGCGCGCCTCCGACGCAGTACATCGAGCACCGAGTCTATGACAATATAAGTCCCTGTTCTGCCAACTCCAGCAGAGCAGTGTACGAGAAGGGGACCAACGTTATTGTGCATATTTTGAGCAGACGCGGCGAGCTCCATGAAGAGCAACAGACCAGTCGGCGACTCGGGAATGTGGTAGTCGGGCCAAGCCACGTATTGCAGATGTGTGAGGACCCGCTTTTCACCACGACCGTGGTGATGGAGCTCAAGGATCCTTCGGATGATGTGCACCTTTTCGGCGTCCTCTTGCGCCGAGTGCATGGAAGGAAACAGGTTTCCGCCCTTCTTGTCGTCTTCTGTCTTGCAGTCGTTAGTGCTGGCAGGCGGCCCAAGCGAACTGCCTTTCTCATCGAGAGCTTCCTCAAACACCAAGCGAACCTCGAGCTGCGAGCCGTAATGCTGGCTGCCCCAGTACATATGACTCTGTACCCTGCCCGCCTCATGCTCCCGAGTGAGCATCGCAATGACATGAACATTTTGTTCCCACAGAGCCAGCCAAAAGGTTTCAAAGGTACTGGGCAGTGGTGCTTGAGTAGCAATGTATCGTCTCCTACTTCCGAAACGATTCAGAGGTTCAACGAAGCTGGCGTTGAGATAGTCGGTGCATCCCGCTGGAGGCTCGCTTACGCGCACACGACTGTGCTCGTAGGTCCAGATATTGTTGTACCTGTTTTCAGCGCCTCTCTCGAGAGCGGCTGCAATGCTGAAAGGAAAGTGATGAGGAGTGGCTCCAGAAACAGCACTATGTCGTGAGGCCAGCCTTTGAGCGGCCGGCAGATCTTTCGGTTGCTGACCTGACAGATCCACAGAATCTGCCCCAGCGTGCGAGTTGTCGGCACTGCGTGGATCGACTGAGCTTTCAGCAGCGTGCTTCCGCATGGTCTGCATAAGTCGCTGCTGCTCATCCCGCTCCACGTTGAAGAAGTCCTCCGCCAATTTTTGTTCTCTGGTTTTGGGGTCGAGGTCTGCCAGGTGTTGCAAGAACGGCGGCAGTGCGTCTCGCTGAGCCGAAGAAAGATTTGGGATATCCAACGGCACAGTCTCAGTGACACCATGAGCCAGTTCTCGATTTTGCCGTATGTTGTCGAAGAACGGATTGGCAGACTACGAGGCCAAAATGCAAATTCGTGTCAGCTGAACCCTATGGCAGTCGCGCTCCACGTATGCTCGACTTACAGCCTGAGGTTGCGGTCGTCCTTGATTCACCCCGAGCTGAGCCGGTTGCGAATGCGAAGCTTCAATGCCCCTCATCCTCCTTTGACCAGCCTCGTTGTTCCAAGATCCAGCAAGACTCCGAGTGGTGAAGGCTTCGGCAGGCAACCCTCGAGGCTGCACCAGCGAGTGTCGCTGCTCGTCACCATAATCAGGACTGCGCTGGGCGTTGCTGCTGTCGCTGGGAAGACGAGGCACGGAAGAACGTCGTGTCCGTTCAGCGTCGGGGGGGATCAGACCCTCTAGGCGCGGAGGGGCTTTCTTGACAGGTGTCGCTGACTCAGCTCGAAGAGGTCGATTCTCCAATAGAGCTCGGTGATCCTCCTCCTTGCTCTGCCCGACGGTATGGGCAAAGCCAGTGAAGCCACCGACTAGCCAGCATAGATCTCCTTGGAATCCTGCTGCATCGAATTTGCGTAGAAGGCCAGTCAAGCATGCACCGCCGCCACCGGTATTGGGTCGACCAGCTTCTCCTAGACTGCGAGTATCCGTATCAACAACCACGATGCGCCGCAGCGGTCGATCTGGCTCCTCAATATCATCGTCGCTCACGCTTCCATGATTGACCGCTTCGGGCGAAGACTTGCGAACACCCTTCCGCCACCGCTTGAAACGCTTGGCGTCCTGAGAGGAACCGAGCATTTCCGACTCGATGCGGTCCACTGTCATGGCCGGTCTTTTGAGGAGCGTGGAAGGAGCACAGACGTTCACACTGCGAGCTATCCTCGCCGAGTTGAAAGAGGTTGATGGTCGAATGTCAATAATGAGCGTAGATGTAGAACCGTCGTCGCCATCGGTGGTGGAAGACGCGGAGGACGTGCCACCCGGAGAGCTGCTCCGCGAACTCCGTCGCAGACGAGCTTTGCTCGTGGGATTTGACTCTCTCGGCGAGCGCTCGACGTCGACTTCGCCAGCGCCTCCGTTGAGTAGCTCTACCAGAGTCGAAGCATCTAAAGCCGTAAATCGCGTCAAGTCCGCTGCTGGAATTGAGGAAGCTGCAGAGGTAGCTGTCCGCGCTGAAGAGGCCGAGGCTCCAGATAACTTGCCAGTCCTGTGCTGGCCGCTGACACTGATTCCTCCGGAGATGGGACCTGACGCAGGTGAGTTTAGGGGCCCTGCGGAGGGAAAGCGCAAAGTCGGAGTCGCTCCACCGTCTGTGACGCCGCTGAAAGACGATGTCACCAGCTCGTCTGCACGAGGCGTCTTCTGTATTTTCGTATTCGTTGGTTGCTCGAAGAAGCCGACAGAGGATGATGCTGGGGGCACCACCAAGGGAGTCACGCCACCCGGCGTCTGTGGGACATGACTTGGCAAGAAAGATGCCCAAGGGTGCGACTGCGTGTCTGCGCCAGCAGGCGTGGGTGGCATCAGCCCTGACTGCTCATTCGCAGTGGCGCTTGCCGGCACTGCTGTCCCTGACATTGCGAAGTAATCCGGAGCTGTGTCTGGCCCTTTGTCAGACTGCCTCCGATCGCCGGAGACTTCCTGATTCGCAGAAGCGAAGAAAGGACTCTGCTCTTGTCCTCGAGGCAGCTGACTCTTGAGTGTCGGGATAGACGTGCTCGTTGATGCGCTGGGTATCCTGCCGCTCTCTGGTCGAGGAGCCCGCGCTGCTAATCCTTCGGACAGGTGCTCCTCTTCTCCACTGGCAGACCCGTGTCTTGTCATTGCCGGGTGCGATTGAGATTGCGCGCCAATTGCGTTTGCCGAGAGCTGTCCTGCAAACGGTGAGGAAGTGCCAGACGGCGAAGACGTAGAGTGAGAGGAACTACCCATGGGCAGAGACAGTGCCTTGGGCGCTCCCGACCTTGGTTTGAGAGGTCCCATCCTGGTTGAAAGTCCCTACCCTCGGCGGCGGATAGCTTCAAGCGGACGAGAAAGGTGGGTTCCTTGTGTTCGCGAGTCTGAGGCGTCAAATGAGGAGGTATGGCAAGCCGTATTGCACTCAGCAGCACCGGAAGGCTCGCTAGTTCTGAGAGTGCTGGTCTGGAATGATTGAGTCAATGCGACGGTGACACGATGAAGGCACGCATGTCGGGTCAGAAAGGGAAGCGAGGTCGATGGGTGCGTAGTATGGCTGTGCTGAGCCCAGCAAGCCAGACCGACGCGTGTGCAGCTTCGTGGCGCTTGGCGCTGTAACCAACTCTTCTACTTGTGTTTGGAGCTCGCTAATCAAGAATAGAATCCCAATGTCAAACGGAGGCCTAAAGGATATAAAGGAGTAAAAAGCGTAGGCGATCTTAAGGGCGAAATCCAGCCTCCCATTGGGCGGGGTTACGTGCGCTACGTGTGGAGGGATGTTGCCACCCAGCCTTATTATCACCTTGGGGAGGGTTGCGCAATTGGTAGCATTATTCGAAGTGTTTGAAGTTCTTGAGAGGTCAAGTGGAGATGAGCTAGTCACATGGAGTCCAAAGCTTGTTCATCCAACGAGAGTGGAGCCGCGCACGACAAGGTGCGTCGAGCTTCACACCTTCGCGCGCGTAGGGCATGAGCTCGCTGCGTACGCGCGCACGCAGCCTGTTGATGGCTGCATGCATATGATGATGGGATCTCGTTTGACGCGAGTGGCGCGCGCGGCCATCATCTACCCTCACACTCAACTCATCTTGACTGCTATACCCCATCAAGTCTAGCTATATAGCTCTCGTTTGGACGCGGCGTCCATGTATATGCGCGGTACGCAGGTATTATTCAGTATGCATAATGCATGCATCATGTCGACACGTGCAGCTGACGCGCGTGCCTGCTTTGCGCGCTCCCCCGCGGTGCTGGCCCTGCGCGATGACTTACTGCATGCTGCTCATGCAACGGACTCATGATGGAGGCACGCGCGCGCACACTCTGACTCGATCAAGACTCATCATCGCTCGATCGTCACTGTGCTGTACCCGTTGATCGGGGTTTCGAGTTCAAGCTCGCGACCTCGGGGCAAGACTTTACGCACGAAGCTTCAAACGAAAAGCTGCAGAGGTCTTAAGTCAAGAGTGTGACTCGGGTACCTTTTATGATGATTACAAAAACTAGGTTGAAGCGAAGCTTGCGTGCAGCATCTCTTCTACACAAATTTCGGCAGGAAGGTGCGCGAAGAGATGTCTGCCAAACAGCCTTCTCAGTGGATAAAATCTGATTCAACATCAAGCATTCGTGATTCAAGATCCGAAAATTTTGATTCAAGATTCTTGATTGACACCAGCCGCGTTTTTGGTTGGGGATTTGCCGCTGATTTGGATTACAAGTCACGTGGTCAGGGTGGCTGAGAGCGTTGAATAGGCGGACCGCCACGTGGGGTACTCGGTTGGGCTTGCTAGTCAGGTGACCTCATGACTAGGCTCGTCAGGCCGGGCATGCAGGGATGGCGGTTATTGAAGATATGGGCAGGAAGAAGGCGCCTTCCAACTCACTCGAAGCTGCGCGTTCGCGACTCGCATTGAATCCCACGACCAGCGCAATTGCAAGCGACACACTTTCACGATTCAGGCCAGTGCCAAGCAGGAGGGAAACCCTTCGTTCACGATTTTGATTTGTCGAAGCACCCTATTGCCTTCCCTTGTGACTCTTTGATAGCAAAGGTATTGGGGTCGAGCATGGCCACCACCTCTTTCGCTCCCCAACAATGGGGCTACCGCACTCAGAAGCGCGTCGGTCTCGGAGCCGGCGCGCCAAGCTTTGCGAGTCATTCCCTGCCAGACCTCGAAGCGACAGCGCGCACTATCGTATACAGTCCAGATGGGAGTATCTTTGCCGCGAGCTACGATGACAGCGTTCGGCTTGTTTCCACCGGGGCGGCGTCCGCAGCCGAGGTGGTTCCAACACCTTCATTCATCTTGGCGGCCGCCAAGGTGATCGACATGCGCTTCTCTCCTCGAGGTCGGTACTTGAGTACGTGGGAACGTCCGAACAAGGATGCGGACGGCAATCCCATCAAGAATCACAGCATATGGAACACTCAGTCGGGTGAGAGGATAGCGAGCTTTGAAAGGAGGAATCAAGAAGGTTGGTGAGTGGATGCAATTCTCTCGAGAGCGCATACACGCGTGCGTTATGGCCCTGACAGCTCCTCCTGTGTTGCGTCTTCGTGCCAAGTCACTTTCAATTCACCAATGACGAGCAACACGCCATTCGCCAAGTCGCTACCGAGCTGCAAGTCTTCTCCACCGCCGACATGAATGGACATGTGGTGGGTCGATTGAAGCTGGAAGGTATCACCTCGTACGAAGTTGGGCCTGGGGAAAGACCCAGTGTCGCTGTATTTTTGGGGGAAAAGAAAGGCGCGCCAGCATCTGTGCAAGTGTATCCGCTCGCATCTCTCATCCCTTCACCAGCAGCGCCGCCCAAACCGATTTCTCAGAAGACCTTCTTTAAAGCAGACAAGATTCAAATCAAGTGGAACACGGCTGGTACGGCCATTCTCTTCCTCACTTCCACCGAACATGACAAGACCGGCAAGTCCTACTACGGCGAGACGAACCTATACATGATGTCCACTAGAGGTGATTTCGATTGTCGAGTGGGTCTCGACAAGGAAGGGCCAGTGCACGACTTTGAATGGAACCCTAATTGCCGGGAATTCGCAGTCATCTATGGGTATATGCCAGCCAAGGCGACGCTGTTCTCTTCGCAAGTCAAGGTCATTGCAGAGCTCGGCGTGGCTGGGCGAAACTTTGCAGCTTTCAATCCTCAAGGCCGGCTGCTGCTGATCGCCGGTTTCGGAAACCTAAACGGGACAGTGGATGTTTGGGATCGCGAACTTCTTGGTGGCGCGGCTGGCAGCAGCGCAGAAGCCAGTGCTCGGGCAAAGCTCCACTCCTTCGATGCCAGCAACAGCAGCGTGTGCCAGTGGAGTCCAGACGGCCAATTTGTGCTCACTGCAACGTTGAGTCCGCGCCTACGAGTGGAGAACGGGATAAGAATCTGGCATTACACGGGCAAGCTTGTGCACGTGGAGATGCAGGATGAAATGTATCAAGCGACATGGCGGCCGAAGCTGCCTTCAGACTGCTTGGCAGACCATCCCTTCTCCAAAGCGGTTCGACCCGCCCCCACAGCATCACAAGCTGCCACGGCTTTGCTGGATGCTCAGGCTGCCAAAGCCGCGGCGAAGGCTGCGTCTGCGACGGAGGCGAACGGCAAGCATTCTGGTGGTGCATACAGACCGCCAGGTGCTCGCAGTGGTGGGGCGAGCAGCGAGTTTGCACGGCTGTACCAAGAGAGCGCAAATGCTTCTGCACCTTCTTCGCCAGCGAAGAACGGCGCCTACGTGCCTCCTGGCGCTGGTGCAAGAGGCAAGCGCTCGATTCCAGGAGCTGCCCCTCCACCCGGTTCGGTGCCGACCGGACCCGCAAAGAGTCCGGGCGGGAAGAAAGCGGGCAAAAACGGCAAAGCCAGTGCGCCCTCCACGCCCAACACTGCGGCATCGTTCAACGCGAGCAGCGAACCCTCAGTACCTGCCACCTCGGGAGCTACGGATATTGGAGGAGACGCGGAAGGCGCAGCAGCAATCGAGAAGAAGGTCCGCAACATCAACAAGAAGCTCAAAGCTATCCAGGATCTCAAAGATCGCAAAGCCAAGGGTGAGACCTTGGAGGAGATGCAATTGTCCAAGATCGCTGGCGAGGCGGAGCTGAGAAAGGAGCTGAAAGCGCTGCAGTGACTGGCATCTATATAAGATCCTAAATCGGAAACCCGCTATGTGCTGTGGTGTCATGCTTCGTCTCTCTTATGCACACCTCCTGAACAAGTTCCATGCGCACGAGGAAGCCCACAGCGCGGACTCGACGCATATCACCTCGTCGACCTTTTGCTTTACAAGAAGTCGTCCATCGCAAGTGTCGGCCCAAGTAGTCTCATCTGGTTCGTCGTGTCGCACAAGTTGCATGCCATCGGACTCTCCAGCACAAACCCACCTCATCAAATACACAGCTATCCACCCTAAGAATGAGCTTGAGTCTCGTCTGAATGTCTATTGTCGAGGTGCGCCCTGGTCGGCCTCGACTGCAGGCGGTAAGACAGTAGCTCACGAGATGATACGGACCGTTCAAAATGCGATGATGCGATGATATAACAAGAGCATGTCATCAAGAAGGGGCAACCGAAGGACAAAACACTTCGGTGTGGCATGAGTGGGCTGAGCAGGAGTCTGGCCAAGCCTCAGAACTCGGGGAACAAGTGACCAAAGACATCTGGCGCTTCGTGCATTTGATATTCTGCCAAATCGTTTTCGGGATATCTGACATGGGCCGGTATCAAGGGTGGATATTTGAGAATCCATCATAAGCTCGACAATAGATCCAAATTGTCACTCACCTTTCGAACTGCGAAGCGTCTCCGTCGGCCGTGACAGTAGGCAAGTAAGGAGCGGGTATCTCTCTTCTATACAGCCTGTCCCAATCGACCTCGTCAAACCACATGTGCCCGAAAATGTCCTGCGCGCCTCGATGCAAATTGCCAAATCTCTTAGTGAGGTCCGCAGTCAGGAGATTCTTCAGGAGATCTCTGTGAGCGAGACGAGGGGGCAACGCTCAATGACGTGGACGCAAACGACCAAGACTCGCCATTGCGCACTCACTTTGCTGCTGCTTCAAAGTACGGCGGGTACCGCACTTTACATGCGATAATCTTCTCGTACAGCTTGATCGGATTTCCATCCTCAGTGAAGAATGGCGGGTGACTTTGGAGGAGGAAGAAGGACGGTTTCAGGGTTCCGAGGGTCAGCATAGATGCAGCGAAAGCAAGAAGCTGCAAATCCGAATGCGACTAACCCAGCCTGGAAAGATACAAGACGCAAAGAGAGCCATCGAAACTCCAGTCAGCTCATCGGACACCTGAGACAAACAAGCATACCGCTTGCGGATGTGAGTCACTTACGAGCATTTCGAACAGTAGCACACCAAGTGCCCACCAATCGACCGACTTGTTGTAACCCTTGGAAGACACGATCTCCGGTGCGAGGTAGTCCGGAGTACCTGCTCGATGGTCCATCAGAGCGAGGAATGTGAGATGCAAGATCATCAGCACGACGGATCCTGTACATCTCGCAGCGACCAAAAGGGCCTAAGCTTCCCCTCCCTGTGACTCACCGCACAAGGTCCAAGTAACATCTGGAACATACTTCGCGAATCCGAAGTCGGTGATCTTCAAGTGGCCATCAGCGCTCAGCAGAATGTTTTCCGGTTTCAAGTCTCTGTACACGAAACCATTTTGGTGCAAATAGTCGATGGCCAGAGCGACCTCTGCTGCGTAGAATTTGGCCACTGGATGGGGGAACCGTTGCGATTTCCTCAGGAGCGTGAAGAGCTCTCCGCCGGGGACGAAATCCATGACCATGTAGAGGAAGGTAGGGTCCGCAAAAGTGCCCCACAGATTGACCAGGAAGGGATGTCGTACCACTTCCAACACTGCTCGCTCGCTGTTTGTGTGCTCAACTTGCTTCATGCGGACGACTTGCTCCTTCCGCAGCACCTATCACAAGGGTGACAAGAGGGAACAGGCAGACGCAAGAAGTTCGGTGGATAATGTCAGCTTCGCTGGTTCCGAGCGAGCACAGCGTCTTCCCTTCCATTGTCTCTCAATAGCGCTGTTCCTGAGAGGCTCTACATTGAAGTCCATCTGAAATGCCTGCTATTTAGGCTGGTCGCACGCTGTCGCTTCCTTCCAGTTCGCTCGCCTTTCAGACTCACCTTGACAGCGTAGAACCTCAGATTATGCCTGGATCTGACAAGATGCACTCTTCCGAACGATCCCGTCCCCAAAGTCCTCTCGATGGAGAAATCGTTCAGCGCATATCGGCCGCTCAATTTGCGCGTAGCGGTGCCGCCGGCGTTTGAGGACGCAGGTGTGGGAGCGCCTGTGCCGCTCGGAGTGACGCTGGTGATGCTACCTCCCGATGCCATCATCGTGCGGTAGAAGCAAGCTGGAACGCTCGCGTAGGCTTACAGACGCTGGTCGAAGCTCCTCTTGCGGAAGGTCAAGAGTCAGCAATGTGACAGTTTATCTCGTCTCGTGTGTTGCGCTCGCTCGGCTCGAGGTGGATGGGCGCGGATTCGACACGAAGAACTGCGTGTATGCGCTGGTGAGGGAAGGTCGATGGATCAGCGATCGGCCAGCGTCTGAGCAAGAATGCTGAAGGATTGGCTGAGTGGGTGGCCGTGGATGCTCTGTTCATGCTGCAAGGATCGGATGCAGATGGACATGATGGCTATATAGGAATTCACTTGCAGGCGCACTCACACCCTCACACGCTCGTATCCCCCTCCAAACGGAGCCCGTGCGTACGGCGTACGCGAACACATGCGGCACATATGCTCGGCGCGCGGCGGGAAACGCAGCGCGTGCTCTTACGCGGTGATCGGATCGATGCAGCATACTCACGACTGTGATGACTGCTGCAGCATCAGCTGCTGGTGGGCACGCTAAAATTAGCGCCATTTTGCTATTTCCCTCTCGCAGCAGCTATCGGCCGACAACCGAATGAAGCACGTGACTCATTTCGTATCAAGAATTTTGAGTCAAGAGTCAAGAGTCAAGAGTTCCACAAAACTTGAACGAGGCGACCGCTTGGGTACGTAACGCGGTGGATTTGTCGAGCTTCTTCCTCCTGCTTGATTCGTGACTCGTGTCTGCACCTCGAGAGCTGGGACCATCGCACCAAGCAATCATTCTTTGAGCCCTTCAAAGAGCACAGAGGGTGTTGCAACAGCCAGTGCCACGCCCACAGAGCACCCCTCATTCGCCAGCATGGCGCCTCCACAGCAGGGACACCATCATCGATCCGTGCTGAAGCAGAAGCACAAGGCGTTCGGACGACGACACGCATCCAAAGGAGAGCTTAAAGCACGCGCGAAAGGCAGAACGGGGTCAGAAGCCGGAATCGGCACCACCACGCGTTCTGTGAAGCAATCGCCCTTCTCTGCTGGCAGTAGTGGCGCTAGGACCGGTCAACATGCAAAGGATGTGAGAAAGAGGAGAGCAAAGGATGTGGCGGATAACAAGAGGCGGGCTCTGATCGAAGCAAAGAGAATGTTCAGCGGACCAAAAGGCGCTCCAAGGACTGTCGTCTTCGCTAGCCTGAGTCATGATGTGGATGCTTGGCAGTGCATCAAGCAGCTTGAAGCTGTTGCGGGGGAGGAAGACGACTTGAAAGCCATCGGAGAAGGCGCGCACAGCGCTCAGCGACGAATGGTCGAGTACGAGTGAGTGGACGAGTGCGCAAGCGCATGCTCGTACCCTTGAAGCTCTGCGACTTTCATCTGACGCCGTCCATCTCACCTTTGCCTTGCATACGCGCAGCGTGCCTCGATTTCGGACGAAGCTTCAATTGCACGCTCCTGCTTACGGAGCTCTGTATCCCTTGCTGGACTTGGCGCAATGCGCAGATTTCGTCATCTTTGTGCTGTCACCCAGCACTTCCATCGATCCAGGTTCATGGGGCGAGCTGGCTCTTCGCATCATGCAAGCGCAAGGCCTGCCCTCCGTTCTTGCCGCTGTGCCGACGCTTACATCCGACGAGGTTTCCGCGCTCAAAGCTGGGCCTAGGATGAGAGCGGTTCAGGCTGCGAGGAGCAGCTTGCTCAGCTTCGCGAGGTACTTTGCGCCTGGTTTGGACAAGATTCACGCCCTGGACGAGAAGTCGGACAGATCTTCGCTCATCAGGACCTTGGCCACTTCTACACCACGAAGGGCAGCGTGGAGAGAAGCAAGGAGCTGGGGTATCGTCGAACAGGCATCCTGGTTAGCATCGACTTCCGAGGCATTGCTTGAATCGGAAGCGCAGCGGGGAAATCTCAGTGTGGAGACATGGGTCAGGGGTGCGCCACTTTCGGCGCAGAGGCTGGTGCACTTGCCGGACTTTGGCGACTTTGTGATCCGAAGGATCGAGAGTGCACCCCACGTCAATGCAACGCACAAGCACGCTCACAAGGCCCGCAAAGGCGGCGATGTGGAGATGACGGATGCTGCAGAGGCAAAGGAAGAGACAGAGGTGCTCGACGACAGGGAAGAAGGCTATGCGGACGAGCTCATTTCAGAGAACGAACCAGACGACATGGAAAATGAGCAGACTTGGCCCACTGCGGAGGAGATGCAGCATGCGGTATCGTCTGCCGATCTGGAGCAGAGCGCTACATCGGGTGTCAGATTCGCTGAGGTGCCCGATGCTCTTCCAGGAACTACTCCAAAGGCGATCATCAAGTCTGCCGTTCCAGGCAAGGGTATGGCACTCAGCAAGGAAGAGCGAGAGCGGAAACGGTTCCAGGCTGCTTGGATAATAGACGACGACGACGACGACGATGACGAAGACGAGGAGGAGGAGGAGGAGGGCAGTATCGATGAAGCCATGAACGATGTCGCAGCAAATCGAGAAGGTGCTGAGCCTGCTGATCCCAGCGCTGACTTCGATGGAGTGTCTGACGAGGAAGTCACATCCGACATGGACGACATTGACATGGCTTCATTTGAGGCTTATCAAGCAGGACGAGCAGCTGAAAGGGAGCGACGAAAGGCAGAGGATGAGGACTTGGAGTTTCCAGACGAGGTTGACACTCCTGTCCACATCCCTGCAAGGCAACGCTTTGCCAGATATAGAGGGCTCAAATCGATGAGAACGTCAGAGTGGGATCCGTATGAGGATCTGCCGTCCGAATATGCCAAAATCTTCCAATTCGACTCTTTTAGAAAGACGAGGAGAAGAGTGGAAGGCGAGGCGCTGGAGGAGGGCGTTGCTATGGGACATAGAGTTCGAGTGGTCATTGAGAACGTTCCGCTGCAAGCAGCCATTCGAGCAGGAGCAGTCGTTGATGGAGTGCTGAGCTCCGGAGAAGATCAGTCGGCCATGGTGCTTTTTGGTCTACTTAGACATGAGCACAAGACAAGCGTGCTCAACTTTACGGTGTCGCGAAACACAGAGTATGAAGAGCCGGTCAAGTCCAAAGTAAGCGACTTCGAGGCGATGAGCGTCACATGGACTGCAGGCTGACTCTGTCTCTCGCTCGCACCTGCAGGATCCACTCCTACTTTGTCTTGGACCGCGGAGGATGCGAGTGCAGCCCATCTTTAGCCAGCATAATCCCGCAAACAATGGTCAACGGGGCTCCAATAACGTGCACAAGTTTGAGAGATTCTTGCGTTCAGGTCCTGGGGCCACGTCCGTAGGCACCGTCTTCGGACCCATCACGTTCGGCAGTGCAAACGTACCTGCGATTTTGCTGAGGGAGAGGTCTGAAGATGGTACTTTCGGGCACGATCAGAGAGGCGTGGGCGCTCGACAGATGCCTTGGCTCGTAGGCAGTGGAAATCTGTTGGATGCTGGACCAACCAGAATCAACACGAAGCGCATTTGCCTCACAGGTTCGCCCTATAAAGTACACAGAAAGAGCAGCGTCATCAAGTGGATGTTCTTCAACGCCAGTGGGTACCTGTGATCTCCGAAGGGGCCCTTGTTGCAAACACCTGACAACTTGCTTCATCTCGCAGACGACGTTCACTACTTCAAACCGCTCGAGCTTCACACCAAATACGGAAAGACAGGTCATATCACCGAAAGTCTGGGCACACACGGTCTTTTCAAAGCTCACTTTTCTGGTCCCATCAATCAGATGGGTGAGTGGCATCTCTGCTGTCTCAGCACTGCGTGGCTTTTGCAAGCTGACGCTGTCCGCTTCGTTTTCCCATGTCACAGACACGATTCTGCTCAATTTGTACAAACGCGTGTATCCAAAGTGGACTACGAGTCTATTTAGGGATGGAAGCGACGAATTGCCGCTGCGAGTCGCGCAGGAATCGGCTGAAGGAAAGAAGAGCGAAGCAGAGGGCTCGATCATAGATGATGCTGCGCCGGCCCGCCAGCTGTTCATGGAGGTGTGAAGGTGCTTGATGACTAATGCATGTATCTTCATTGTCTTTTGTCTTCAGAGCGTGCCATCTGATGCTGTGTACGGCGCGCACTCTCCAGACTGATCGCGTGGTACATGATGCTCCCAGCTGAGAGGTGATGATGAAGAGCAGGGCAGGCCCAATCACGAATCAATTGCGATGTCCCTGGGCGATGACTCTGGTGTTCGTCGCGCATCGTAGCAATCAACGGCATTCTGATTCTGCTCACCCAAATCTCCTGCATACGGGCAAGCGGCAGGGGCTTGCCGGTGTTGCGTACGTCAGCTGCATCAATCAAGCGCACGCACCCACGCTACGCTTTCACGATTGAGCAGCTGCCGAACGCGATTGCAGATCGACGTGCTCATTCACGTTTGATCTCTGCTTCCTCTCCTCGCACAAGCGACTGCTCAGATCAGCCTTTCCATTGAGCTGGTCGATCGGCAGCTCCGTCCATACTCGACGAGATCAAAATGCCTTCATCTTCCTCCGAAGCATCCACTTCCGCTGATCCGGACGCCGCTGGAGCATCCGTGCCTCGAGTGGAGGGCGAGCGAGCAAACAAGAAGGTCCACCTGGTCGTAGCCATTCATGGACTTTGGGGAGCTCCAGCAAACTTGAAGTCTCTACTCAAAATACTCAAAGCACGGCATGCTGGCGAATTCTCACCTCGAGAGGCGGACGCTGAAGCCGCCGATGCCAAAGAGGGCAGCAAAAAGCCGACATCCGGTCATCCTTCTCCGGCGCTGTCCAGATCCGCCTCTGCAACGACCACCTCCACAAAGGCAAGCGATACGGCATCGGTCACGAGCGGTAGAAGGTGGTTAGAAGGTGCGATTGCCGAATCGCAAGCTCTGGCTCAGCAAGCGGGTGGCCAGAGACCTGCGATGGTCATTCTGAACACGGCGACGAGCGAAGGTGCGGGGACATATGATGGAATCGATTGGATTGCAGAACGCGTCATCATCGAGGTGCGTGTTGGTGTGGTCATTGGCGAGAGAACAGCTGGATGCATGCATCGCAGGAGAAGTTTGTGGCTGTCGATACTCTTGATGAGCTACTAGTTCGCCGCCAAGGACGCAGGCGGATGTTCGTTGCGCTGATTCACACTTGCCCCATTCTTGACGTCCCTGATCAAGATCAAACGCGAGATCAAGCGCCTTGAATCGATTGGCTCAGAGGTCAGGCTGATCAGCATCGTGAGTCATGGCAGACTTGCGCGAGGAATTGCTCAAACATCCAAGCTGACCCTTGCTACGACCTTTACACTTGGCCATACCAGCTCGGCTACTCTCTCGGCGGCCTCACCGCGCGCTTCGTCGTCGGCCAATTGGAAGCTTCCGGCTTCTTCACCGGGCCGAAAGCGGTAGAAGCCATCAACTTTGCCACTTTTGCCACACCGCATCTTGGCATTCCTCCTGCTGGATCATCCTTTGGCAGGCTGGCCAACTACATTGGCGGTAGATTGTTGGGACGTACTGGTCGGCAGTTGGTGAGTCGATAATGACTGCCTTTAGGTTACCTCCCTGTGCTTGGCCTTGAATGCCGTCTAAGTGCAGTCTTCTTCGCGTTTCGATGCTTCGACTAGTACAATCTGGATTCCGGCTGGGAAGAGGACGCAATCGCGACTCCGCTTGTCAAGCATTCCAGCAACGCACAAGCAAGAGGGGTGATTGAAGCGCTCAGCGACCCCAGCAGCGCATTCATTCGAGGCTTGCAAAAATTCCGCAAGATCGACTTTTACGCAAATGCTGTCAATGATATGACTGTGCCGAGCCGGTCGGGCTTGATCGAGCCCTGGGATGTGCTCGATGAGTGGAACGGCGAGTGCGAGGTGTGAGTACGATAGGTAGAGTTTGCTACTCAACATTGCTTCTCGCTTACTCTGAGCATCGACCGCGCATGCGCCAGCTCGCTCGATGCGCAGTACCCGATCCTCATCACCGGCGTCAAGCCTCCCGCTGACGGCGAAAGGAAGAGCAGGCCTTGGTCCCTGCGGCTTTTTCCAAAGACGTTTCCAATCTTCCTGAATCCGAACAGGTATCCGATGCCTCGACCTCTCAACTACGTTATCTTCATCTTCCTTCCGGTTCTTTTTCCTACTTTCCTTTGCTTGGTGCTTTTCAGATTTGCTCGAGAGAGCAGGAGGAGCTCTAAACGAGTCAAGAGGATGCAGGAGAGGTGGAGGGAGGGCAAAGAACCGGATGAGGATCCGCAGAAGAGCTGGGCGGAGTTGTTGTTGAGGAGAAAAGTCAGAGAAGTCGCGGAGGAAAATGTTGGTGAAGACTCGGCGAATTCTTCTGCAACGACAAGCACGCAACTCCTCGCACGGGCAAACTCAAATGGCGCAGTCGAACAACCAACGCAGTTTCGAAGCGAGGCTGCGAAGCGTTACGAGCTCGACGCTCACCCTTCAACGTTCCAGGTGGCTTTACCAGAAGGCAAGCGCAAGTCTCCTGCCCTGTCTGCTGCCCAGCTCAGGATGTGCAAGACGCTCAACGATCCCAAAGTGCTTCCCCATCTGCGTAAACATCGCATCTACATTGATGGCGTGACAAACAGTGAGTCTTTAAGCACGCGCTCAGTCCCTGGGAGGAGCCCCAAATGATCTTGGAATTGAATGCGCGCATTCTGCCTCTTTTGCAGCGCATGCCGTCATCATTTGGTGAGCGAGTATTCTCGAGGGGACAGTTGCACATAGACTGACCTTGATGGATTACGATGTGCACGTTCCACCGCAGCCGACTTCCTTCCATCGCTCTGCATAGACGCGGTCTGCCAACCTTGCAACACTTTGCCGACCACTTCGCGCTGGAGTGAAGGATCACACAACAGAGCCCTTTTGTCTTTTTCCTGTCCACGCCGCCAAACGTTTTCATGCGCATATTGATAGCGCAGGTTGCATTGTGTCACCGCCTCCTCCCGTCTTCCTTCTGCTTGCACCCAATTCTCGAATGCGATCGCATGGCGACGAGTTTGCAATTGACGACGTGTGCGACCCCAGCACAGACGTGGAGGCTAATCAGTCGCATACAGGGACGTCTTTGCTCGGGACTTCATTCTGTGACTGTTTTACAGGGTTGGATGAGCACGTCTAGATAAGCCGAAGGCAGCAGCAAACACAGCACCTCGCCTTTCCGCCTGCTGTCTCTCTCTCAACTCGCGCCCGACGCCCACTTTTCGTCTCCTCCATCTGCACCCCACCAGCCAGCTCGCAAGGCGAGGCAGATGGACCTCAAAGCCGGATTCTGTCCAAGGACCGCCTCCACCTTGTCGATCTCCTCACCGACGACACCGTCCAGGTGATGCATGATGCCGATGGTGTAGTGGAAGGAACGAGTGACGTCTTTGAGGTAATGGACGGCGTACCGCTTCGTAGCCTCGTCTGACGGTCTTTGAGCAAGTATGGACAAGAGACGTCGATTGGGAGGGACCGTCTCTGGACTGGACAAAGTGCTGGGTCTGCTTGGCGGTGACGTCTTGCGAACGTTCGATGCGCTGTTTACGGGGGAAATGCCCGGCCTTGGAAGATGGGCGGGTGTGGAAGGAGGGGCGTGCGTTCGCTCCTGCGACTGGTCCAAATCAGAGGCAGAAGCGCGAATGCCATGTATGAGGGGAAAGCTGAACTTCCCTTCCGTAAGATCCTCCGCAAAACCCTTGTTGGAAGCGTACGCTGCGGATTGCAGATTCATGTAATCGTCCCTGATCTGAAAGAGCAGTCCGATGAGGTTGACAAGCGGCAAGAGATCAGGAGCGCTGTGCTGGGCGTTTGTTGCGCTCTCTGAGTCTGCGTACAGGCCACTATGTGCCATCATGAGCTTTGCAGCGATGCGAAGCAGACCGCCAGTCTTGTTGTTGACCATATCTACGTACTCCTCCTCTGTTGGACAGATCAAAGCGTCTCGCCAAAAAAGGTCCAACCCTTGTCCTCGATGCAGATTCATCAGCTCATCATTGACGAGCCTTTCCACGCTGACGCGCGAGGATGAAGGTGTGCCCATGGAGAAGATCAAACTGAAAGCTTGAAAGTAGACGTAATTGGCCGTGTTGATCGTCTGAGGTACTCCGTAGATTTTGTGCGCTACGGGAATTCCTCTTCTCAAGTCCGAATTGTCCTCCACATCATCCATGCTGCCGCAGCGAGAAAGTTGAGAACTTGATGAGCCTACGAGATGCAGATCGCAATGTACAAGGCCGCCAGGTGAGCGCTGCGACTGCCTGTGCAACTCACAGAAGACTGGCCGTGTGCAGCCTGCCCACCACATCCTTCACTATACCCAGCTTCTCCTCCGGCAGTCTCAGCCAGCAATTGAAAGCATCGATGAGTTTTCCGCGTATCTCCTTGCCGGGATTGGAGGCCAGGTAGGAGAAGGGCTCCAAGAGGACACGTTCTTGAACGGCGGACCAAGTCGGGTCGAGCGACAGGTGCGAGCGTATGTTGGTGTAGAACGCATTGAAGGCGGAAGGCGCAAGAGTGGGAGCGGATGTGCTGGGTCGAGGGTCTGAAGGGAGAGCTGAAGATTTCGAGGCTTCTTGAGAGCTCTGCGATTGGTCAAGAGAGTCCGAGAAGGGCATGTTCGCGCGTGCTCGATTCGAATGGACGTGCTAGGTTGATCCGCGCCCCGCTTTGCTGGCGAGGAGCTTACAAGAAGGGTGTTGTATGGGCCGGATGAGCCAATGAAGCAGAAGTTGCAGAAAGTGCAGCCTATATCTATGCAGTTTCCTCTTGGATGTGCGCAGCTTCGAAAGCTTGGGATATACGGCAATGATGAGCTGGCGTGGCGTGTAGCTCTGTAGCCAGAGACCTAAAGAGGCGCCTCTAACGCTCTTGTCGATTCATGCAGCGGTACACCCAGATGAACGCCGAAGCGCTCGTGGTGACCTTGCCGTGTTTGATGGAGTGTCGATGATGTCAGCGCTGCGCATACGAGCTTGGTCACCTCGTTGGGGGGGAAGGGCGGGGGAGCCAGTCGGTAAAATATCTAAATGGTCCTCAAACCTGATTGAATACACGTGATTATCGAGAGTGAGACTGGGCGAGTGACGAGAGACTGAATAGGGTGGTATAGCGCAAGTGTGCGGATTATCCCCTTTTTCGCTGGTCACAGTACCGTAGCAGCAATTGTGCAGCTAGTGTATAGCCCCGAGTGAAATGAGCTTCGCACTCGAAGCCTGCCGCTGCATGCAGATTTGGGGGATGGACTTGAATTGAGACCGCGGAAAGGAGTCGTGAGAGGCGAGCGTGGCGCAATGGCAAGTGGTGAAGGTGTCGAGTTGCCAGTGTGAGAGCACAAATACTCGCCATGAAAGAGGTCGACGGAGGTGGATCGACCAATCCATCAATCAAAGCAGCCGAGCAGATGAAGAGAAAAGAAAGCGCAGCAGCAGCAGCACAGGCATTCGCATGCAGTTGCGAGTTCTCCACTTGCTTCCTGCAGCAGACACACTCACCACTCGTGACTGTACTGAGCCATGCGCGTCCAAGGCGCGGTCGTGTGGTCGATCATGTCGCTCACACTCGTGACTTCGGTGTCTCTCACTTACAGGGGTACGCGAGGCTTGGCTTGAGCGCGTGGCTATACCGTCGCGTCACAAGTAGTAGTCACAATAGCGACAATCGTGATTCACAATGGCGAATACAAAATGACGACATGAGTGCACTTCGACTGTGTGAGTCAAGCTGCATGCAACAGACCATCCAAAAGGGTAAATGAAATGCTCAGCCGTCCATCGGATTCACAGTACAATCAAAATCCTCTCCTTGGAATGCTGGTGAGTCGGAAAATTTGCGAGTGTGAAGTGAAGAGTGCATGCGATGCAAAGCCTCGGCCTCTCACGGCAGCAGATGACGTTGTGGTTCGCGAACATCCAATGCATGCGAGTTGTGAATACAAGGAGATGCGAAAAGGATTGGCCGAGCGGATCATCAACAGCTCATATAACTTGTCGTTCCATCGTGCCTCCGCACATCATGCAGCGATTCGTGAACGACAGCTAGGCTTCCGCGCTGCTGCTAGAGCGATAGCCTGGATCGTCGCTGCCGTTGCCTAGTAGCAGATTGGTTTGCAGAGGTGCGATGCAAAGATATGGCAAGGCCCCTCTCCTGCTTTCGTCATTTGAGCCATGAGCAGACGAGCCGTTCACGGACCAGCTTCCTCTCCCTTGCCATGTGGTTCTGCTCGATGCCACGACTAGCCCATGTATGCGCGCCCTTGGATTTTGTATTCCCCTGCCAGCATCCGTGTTGCATTAGATGAGAGCGCCTGCGGGACATCAAGTCGGGATGTCTGATTCGGAGCCTGGACAGGTCGAGATCGCGTAGACCGCCTTCAAGCCCAAGACTCTAGATCATTTGCGTTGGCAAGCAGAGATCGCCTAGTGCCAATGTGCTGTGATAACACAAGCCACAGCACCCTCATCGCCCAGCTAGCCCAGTCAGCACGGCCTATATTCCCGAAGCACGTCTTGCTGGCGCTGTCGGGCTGATGCGTCCCCCTTTCCTCGACATCGCTATAATGATGACCTTCGACGAGCATTCATTCGTCCCTCCACACCACGGTACCTCTGGTCCAGCGCTCTGCAACAATGTTCTGACGATGATAGGTAGCTCTAAGCTGTCGGTATCTCCTGACAAAAGCAGTCCCTGGATCTTCGTTTCTGTTCGCAGGCGTGAGAGTCGTCGAGCTCAAAGAGGCGTCCAGAGCAGCGTCGAGAGGCAGGCCTTCCACAAATGCGCCCGCCAGCGATTCCGATTCGTCGTGCAGTTTGGAAGTGGATTGGGTGAGGAGGGCCAAGAGAGATGAAGGTGCAAACCTCTTGTAAGCTTCCCTTTGCCTCCTTTCCAGCTCTGGCCATTCCAACTCCAGCTTTCTAGCCTCATCAAAGTACTCTTTGGTTTCTCTTCTCAATCCTTCGAGCTCGGGTTTTAACTGCATGTTGATCTCAGCCAACTCTTCAGCTCGACGAAGCAAGGCTTCTTCTTCTTGCTGCGCAGCTTTGAGAGCTGGAACGTTGCGCGCTACCCAGCTATGAAACGCATCGTCATTGGATTGACCATTGTGCGTGGAGCCTAGCAATTGTTGCAGCTCAGCGCGACTCAGGTGACTGATGTCTGGCAATTGTGAATCGGCTGGTATGGATGGTCCGGCCACGACGTGCGGAGCTGAGCTGGACATGCTGCGATTTGGACCAAGAGGCTGCCGTTGGGTTGGTTGCTCGCTCGCCGGATGTCGGATCGGTGCGTGCACGATTGGTGGTGCTGCGAAGAGTCAGAGCGGGGGAGGGGGCGTCACCGCGATGTGAGAGAGAGAGAGAGAGAGAGAGAGAGAGAGAGAGAGAGAGAGAGAGAGAGAGAGAGAGAGAGAGAGAGAGAGAGAGAGAGAGAGAGAGAGAATGTGTGTGTGTGTGTGTGTGTGTGTGTGTGTGTATGAAGAGCAAGGAGGAGGATTGATCCAAGACGAGGCAGCACCGTGCCTTCGATCGAGGCGCGACGTCGATCACAAAACGTGACTTCATTGCGCCTGCAATCGCTCCGACTTGACTTGAACACTCTCGACTGTTGACTCAAACTTGATTTGATATTCGCAAAACAAGATTAGACTGCATTTGATTCACAATTGAAGCTCAGCCAAGCCACACCCAAATTCACACAATAATTGCTCGCGTTTTGTTCCGTCATGTGATGCATGCTGCATGGCCACGCAAAATGCTGTGCTGCTTGCTGATGCTCGCGGCGCAGCGCTGAGACGGGGATGATGTGCCGAGCGCGACTGACGACTCACGACTCACGACTCACGACTGATCGTGACTCATGGACTCTCCGCTCGCAGCAGGGCGACAATTCACCTTCTTCTTTCGCCACCTTCATCGCTAGGTACTCGCGATTGCCCCATTGCCAGAAGTGCAAGATCTACGCGAGGATCGATAGCCTTCCGGGAGCATTTTGCCCCCGACAAAGATTTCAGCTCGAGGCGGAAGGCCACATCGAGCATGCGCACAGACTAGCCGATCGGAAGCCATCGTCACTACCAACGCACAGAGGCCAGACAGATCATCAATCATGCTGTACACTTTCATCTACTCCCTTGTACTAGTGACGCTGATAGTGGGTGAGTATGATGCTCCCCCCTTCGTCTCGTGTAGGGATGCCTTGGCTGATGGGATTTCACTCGCGCGCCCTTGCCTTGCATCTTCAGTGGCGTACATCAAACGAGCCTCGCTCCTGATCCATCTTCCCGAAGACTGGGTGGACAGACTTCCCTCTTTGCTCCAAGCACCTCGTCCCTCTCCCATATCTGGCGGCTATTCGAGATTATCGGATTGGAGCGCTCAAGTCAGGAGCGGTCTGAGCAGCAACAGGTTCGACTTGGAACAGAATGTCAGGGATCAAGATTCTAGGAGCGGGCTGGACGAGGTGGACGCGGCAGAGGTCAGAGCAGTCATGGCTACGCGTGGATTGGTGAGTGTGTCATTCGGAACAAGAGCTACTCAAGACTGCGCGGCGATTCGCATCGAGTCTCTGAAGCGCACCCGAAGAAAAAGCTCTGCGGGCAAAGCTAGGGCACGAGCATTATATCGGCATGGAGACCGATACAATCAGCTCTGCTCATACCACCACATCTCCACGCTGGTCATCTCTCCACACGCGGGGCAAATCGATCGTCGCGTTGCGTGAGCCTTTGCTCATGCTCTTTATATCGCCTCTCCTTCGGCAGACATTCGACCGAGCTCGACTCTACTTGCACGAAGAACGTATGAGGGCAAACGGCATCGATCCCAAAACGGGTCTCAGCTTGGACGCCAAGAGCGTCACCTTTTCCAACTTGAGGTAGCCAGCCCTTTGGAAGACTACGCGCCAAGAAGCATGCGTTAAGCTTTCCATTCTCTCCAGATGGTAGGGAGACACGAGCATTGTTGCAAAGTAGCCCACAGAAGCTTTAGGTAGCGCTTGCAGGCTCATGTCACGAAACAATCATCCAGTCATCTTTCTCCTTTGCCCTCGAGGTACGCTCGAGGCATGCGAGCGCTCTAGTGCTTTGCCTGATCACACCAGCGCCCGCAGAAAAGGTAGGCTCGTGGCTAGCTCAGTCGAAGCGCAGAGTGCCAATGACGTTTCATTCGATCAAGTACAAAGGGTGTCACACACAAACACCTGGGTCGCCAGAGGTCAAGTTGATGATTACAAGGGGGTACCACTGATCTCTCAGAGATGCAAGTGAGTCGCATGGTCGTGAAAGTGTTCGTTGTGCACTGTGCACTAAGCACCCTAGCAAGGACGCGTGATGCATTGAAGCAGTGAGCAATATCCTCGTGAAAAGTGAGTCTTTTGGGTTAGTCTGAAGGCACCTCCGACCGGTCTCATCCTTCGACGTCATGGGTTGTGGAGGAAGAGTCGCGTATTTCGACGAAAAGATCGCGCTCGGCCCAGCCGAGCGTTCCATCGGCACCGCGTCCGAAAGCCAATACTGCTTCGTCGCTCTTATCAAAAGACAAGACCGCGATATTGTCCCCAGGGGCAAAAGCGAGCCATGGCCAGCCTAACCTGCCCGCAGGATCCCTCAAAGGACTTTCGGCTTGAGCTGTGAGTAACGCGATCACCCGCATCTTGTGACGATTCTGGGGCATGGGCCGAGCTCGACTTTCCTCAACGGAGGGTGGCATGTCTTCCGCCTTGGGTTCGTCGGGCAGCGGCTTCGTCGTCTGCGCTGGCGAAAGATCGTACGGCTCCAACTGAGGGCCTCCTTCTGCTGGAGGACTGAGAAAAGGCAGAGAATTGGCATCCCCAGAGAGAACGAACCAAGAATCTCGAGAAGAGCTTCCGCTCTTGAAGGTCAACGACAGAGCCGGGGGTTGATCGGCCACGCGAGCATGATCGGCAGTGCGAGAGGCGGCCGCTAACGCACTCGCACCAGACGGAAGTGGTGGCACTTTCTCGCCCGTTGGCGAGTGTTCGCGACTGAAATTGCCACTGAGGCTTCGCATCAGACCTGCAACACCACTAGGCCGCCTGCCGCTTGTGCCCGGAGGTGCGAGTAGAGCCGGTCCTGACGGGCGCGATGAAGTTGCGAGCTGAGGGTCGTAGCTGGTGATTTGCCTGCCATCGTCTGCTGCAGCTATGACGCGGTCTTGCGGCTGCGCAGGCTCTTGAAGGGATGCTTGGTCTCGGTTGGCGATGACCAGAGTCTCGGCGAGGGAAGCTGCCTCCTCGTGAGCGTGCCAAAACACTCGAACAGTCTGCACGTGTCTAAGCGTTAAATCTTGTGTTCCAGGATGAATCGCCAGCTCGTTCGAGGCGTAGGCATGCTCTGACCAATAAGCCAAACGCGCTCTTTTTGCTTGTAGATGATGCGTCGCTTGAAGCCGAGCAAAAGCTTGCACGCCAATATCCAAAAGCGTTTGCACTCCGTAAATGAATTGAGGCAGCTCATCGAGCAGCTGTGCGTGCAGAGCCACAAATGCATTGGCGCTGTCGACAAGCTTCTTGTCTGGAATCTTGTCCGATTTTGCCAAGGCTGCGCGATATCGCTGGTAATCCGACTCTCGTTCATCCCGTTTCGCAAGAACTGCAATCGGATTGTCGAACATTTGCTCAATGCGCTGCGTCATTGGCAGAATGGTGGAGCGAATGTCGTTGTCCATTTGACGCCATGGCCCATTCACCAGTCCTCTAAGCATCTCGCAGGCCGCGCTCTGCCTAGTGTCGGGAGTTTCAGCCCCGGCTTCCTCCTGGATTGCGGCTGCATCTAGACCCAGTCGATAGACCGAACCGATTTGGAACGTCAAGGCGATCTCCGACTCGTAGGCATTCTTCTGTGCGCGCGACCAATCCAGGCAATGCCGCGTGAAGCGATGCACGTTGCGTCTAAGAGTGTGCAACTGAGCGGACAGCCGCACATAGTCATCTGTGATTGGCTCGATCGAGGGGCCAACCAATACATGCTTGGCTTTGTCGCTTTTTCGCTTTGGCCGTTTAGTCGAGCTTGCGGTCCTCTGCATATTCGGAGCGCTTTTGCCGGTGAGAATGTTCTCGACGAGGTCTTTGCGCTTCTTCACCTCGTTGATATTGTCCGCGACCTGCTGTATCTCCATCAGAGCGGCTCTCAAGTTCGGCTCGTCAGGATGGCTAGCTGGCGTGCTTGTGAGGATCTGTTGGATGAGTAGGGGATACTTGAGCACTCGCTGAACCGGCTTGATCAAGAGTGAAGCAAGGTCCCAAGCGTTCGTACTGCGCATAAAAGGGTCTCGCGATGAGCCGGATAGGTCGACTGCAGAATGCGGGGAGAGTGACTGTCACACTTACTGGACCCTTGCCGCCTCTGTACACTCTTTCAAGAAGACTGAAGCCTTGCTGGAGCTGAGCGTAAGCTCTTGTAGCCTGCTGATGGACGCCTCGTGCCGAGAGCAGTATGCCGAGTAGATGGACTCGATGCGAGGCATCTAAGATGATGGGACGTGAAATCGGTAAGGGTGCTGCCTGCGATATGTTCCATGCCGGGTCGCAACTTACCATTTTCAGGAAGAATTGTCCAATCTGATCGTCTTGAACATCTTCCGACTCGGTCAGTGGGGCAGAAGCACTGGCAGCCATGGTACCCTTGGCGCCCTGAAGCTGGGCCACCATCTCGTCCGCGAACGCTGCGCACTGTTCCAGATGAGCGAAGATGATGCGAATGTCGATCGGGCTCAGAGGCGCGTCAGCGGCTCCTACTGTAGACGTGCTCAGGAAGCTGCTGCCGCTTGCGGCACTCAGAGGACCGCCCGTCAACACCGAGACAGCTGGGCGTCCAGGGATCGGAGGCGTGTCGGAAGGACTGCCCATTAGCGTCACAGATGACCCCGTCTTGGTCAGCGCGTTGCTGGTGCCAGAGGTGGCGACACTCGAGACTGATGGCGGTGCCGACGTCCCCAAGAGCATGGGTGGGGTAGCCGGCAGAGGCGGTGGTGGGGGGTGCGTATCGGAAGTGTTCGAGGTTTGCGAGGAGACCGTGTACACTGAAGACCTGTGACTTGGATTGCTAGAGTGGACGGACGAGCGCGAATTCGTCGTAGCTCCGCCAGTGGTGCTGACAGAGTGGTGAGAGTAGTTCGATGCGCGTGCCGCATCTCCAGCTGAGGTCGAGACCATTCTCTGTGTTCCCACTGCCGGCGACGCGACATTCGATGCAGACTTCTGCGGAAGGAACACAGAGGAAGAGGATGCGGACACAGGGGTCGAAAACATGCTACCAGGTGATTGGACTGGTGTGACTCCAGAAGGTGAAGGCACACCGCACCGAGCCCGCGCTCGTGCCAGATAGATGTCGCGCACCACTGCAAGGTCAGACGCGTAGCTCTTCTCGGTTTCCACAAGCTCCGAGATGACGTTCCGGCGTCGGAGAAGGCGACGCAGCTCTGGCGAGAGCTCATCGCGCGGTGACAAGGGAGCGGACGATGTTTGCTCCATCGTCTGCGTGATCTGAGCGTCAGTGGTAGCGCTGCTGGGATATTGTCCAAGAGAGACTTCGCTGCCTTCAGAAGTCCGCCGGCGAAGCAGAGGCATGGAACTCTTAGCTTGGATGACTCCGCTCTCACCATCCTCCTCTTGCGGGGAGTCGAAAACACGCCGAATTTGGGGACGGGAAGGCTCCGTGGGGCGCCGGGTGCGCAGACTCCGTCCGAAGAAGCTACCAGGACTAATTGTATCAGGCGTCACAGCACCGTCGGGCGAATCCTTGCTGCTGAAGGGCCATCTTTTGCTACTCTTCTTCTTGGCGCTAACAGTACCTACCTCGACCGTCAAGTCGCTGTCGCCGTGAGCTGACGAAGGCCGACTCGGACCGGGTTTTCGCTTGCTTCCAAGGACTTCGGAAGGTGAGACCTTGCGGAGTGTGCGCCAAGACGTTGACGAACCATCCTGAGAGCCTGGCGTAAGGCTGGTTTGTGAATGCTTCTCCAAGATGTTGGGTTGCGAGCTCGTATCAAGCCCATCGAGAAGTTCGACTGGTTCATCGATCGCCGCCTTTGCAGGCACTGGAGGCGCGACAGGCGACTCCACGGACGATCCGACAGAGAGTTGTGGCGATTGTTTCGACAGTCGATGAGCACCTTTCTTTGGTGTGGGAGCTGGCTGCAGCTGCACGCCCTGGTGCCACGGAGGGAAGCCTGTCTGCGAGGAAGCAGGAGACCCGACAGAGACTGCGCTGGCAGATGCGTGGTCAAACGCAACATCTTCACCTCTGGGCGAGAAGCCAAGGGCATCCAAAGTGGGAGCGAACGTCTCCAGACTGTTGCGTACAGGGCTGAGGGGAGCATCCTCGGCAGAGCAGCCATTACTTTCCGGTTCATCAGCCGCTGAGATCGCTGACCCTGACTCTGCATTCGCACCAAACTGATTCGATCCTGCGACTGCTCTCGCACGCAGAGCATTCTTCTGAGGAAGCGCCGGTCTGCGATTTTCACTCGGGCCCATGCCTGGCGAAGCCAGACGTGAAGCTGGCGCCGTGCTGCCGGAATGGGAAGTTCGAGACGATTGATCCTCAAGAGTCTCCGCTCTATTCAAAGGCAGGGGATGGCCAAGGACGGAGTGCAAATGAGGAGTGTCTTGAGAGGTCTGTGACGAGCCCGGGGCATGCGAAGCACTGGTCGAGTCCTCTTCGGGCACAGGACTTGGAGCGTTGACGTGGTGACCCGATCCGAAGCGGGGTCCGAGTGCGGGAAATGCACCGAGACGAGCGCGAATCGAAGACACCGAAGCACCGAGCGACGGCTCCGCTTGCCCCGTAGAAGGGAGAGGGTCATGGGTTTGACCCTGGGCGGGAGGCGCGGAGCTGTGCTGAGCCCTGCCGTTGAGTGCGGGCCGCAAGGCAGCTGCATTCTCGAACCGTGCAGCAAGAGCTGCAACGGCGCCTGGCATTTTGCTCGGACGAGTAGATGGGCTCGTCGAGGCTGGCGATATCGGCGAAGAAGGCTCGGCTTCGTGAAGGCTCAAGGTGGAAGAGCTGCCCTGCATCGGTAGCAGCTTTGTACGAGGTGAATCGAGGGTTCGCGTTGCAGACAATGGCGAGCGAGGTGTGGTCGGCGTGGTAGAGCTCGAGCGGCGTGGCAAAGATGGCCTTCCCGGCGTGTCCGAAAGCACGTCTTGCGTGTTTCGAAGGCTGCTGGTCCTCGGCAGCGGCGCAGCTATGCTTGCTGCCAAGCTGCGATAGCTACCAGCGCTTTCTCTGCGACTATGCCGTTTCGAATTTGATCGGCTTAATCTAGTCTCGCTTAATGAATCCTCCGAGATTGGTGATTGCATCGGCGAGGCTCCCATCGACTGGGGACGCAATCTCGCATCGTTTCGGGGCGAGCCCTCCGCAGTGCCTGGTCGTCGTCCGCCAAGTTGAGGTCTTGGAGAGCCTCGGTCGCCCATGGACCCCGACCTCTCCCTAGCGCGCGGAGTCCTATCCAGAGCTTCGTTGCGAATCACAGCAGCTGGTGCTAACGCGGCGCTGCTCACAGCATGTGTTCCGTTACTTGTCATGCTCTCCTCTCCCCTCCCTGTTCGCGATCGATCCTGGAGTCGGAGAAAAGAGCTGTCTGCCGGGAAGAACGGAGTAGCAGGCGAGGATCCTTCAGAAGGGTGAGATGCTGACAGCATTGCTTCCGAAGGACCAGCATCATACTCGTACGGCGTGTGCTCTTGCAGCCTTCCCAGGCTTCGCCTTGAAATGTGAGAATAAGCCTCGTCGGCGCCTACGAAGTAGAATGACATGAAGTGAGCTGGACAGTAGCTGCTTGACCCGCCTTAAAAAAGCAAGGCAATACTTACCGGCACCCCCTTCGATCTCGGCCCCGATGCTCTCTCGCGAGCGCGAGCTCGAGCTCTCGCTGCGAGCCAGCGATGCCGCAGCGCCAAAGGGGTGAGTCAAAGCACTCCCTGATTGCGGGGTGGAGCTACGTAGTCCATTTGTGGCTGGGCCCTGTACGCCTTCAGAGATATGATTTGCGTTTGCAAGCTGATCCGGCTGAGATTGCGAGTTGGCCATTGCGGGAACTGGAGGCGGTGGATACGTCGGCGCCGTGCGCGCCTCGGATTTCTGCTCTGCTTCAGGTGTAGTTGCTACTGCGATTTGCAGAGCTTCTGCTGCAGCCAATCTGGAGGTGCTTTGACTGGAGGACGATGCGCTCATACTAGACGACGGCGACCCCGAGTCGTCCAAATGGGTGCGCGTATCAGCCTGCGGAACACCGTTGGTGACTTTGGCCTTGCGCAACCCGAACAGGCGGGAGCGTAGTGTGCTCTTGATTGCTGAGGAGCCCGCCCCTGTGCCCTCATTTCCAGGGGAAGTCTCGACTACGTGGCCTGTGTGCCCGTGCAACACATCTGCAGATGCAGAGCTTGCAAGCGTCGCTGCCGCATCTGCCTGGCCACTTCGCAGACGGCCCTTGTCGCTATGCGCAAGGTCAAACATGCTGGCAGAGGCGGTCGGGATCCAGCGCGAGCCCGGGCTAGCGGGAATCGATGTCGCTCCTACGGACAGGGGCGAAGAGCGACTACTCGACGCAGGACCCTGTACTCGTTGAGGTCGCAATGATGGCACAGGAGGCACCTCCTCTTCAGGCAAAGCTCTACTGATCGGGTCGGCGTCACCAGCAGATGCGACCCTTCTGCCGCGTGTGCTGGCTTTGCTGCTTGGGCGAGGTCCAGATGCTCGAGTCGTCGATTCGTTTGGAATCTGCGGTTGATGATCGCCTGTGGCAGAGGACGGGGAGTCGCGATGGCTTTGTATGGACGAATTAGGCGAAGGCAAGTCCCCTGACGGCCAGCGTGACCCCTCGACGGACGCCACCGCGCTGCTAGCCAGAATCTTCGACCTGGAACTTTTTGTGCCCAGTGGCGTCGTTGGTGGCGAGGCGGGATTGCGATAGGGAGATCTTTGGCGTCCGTGGGAAGACCGGCGCCCGCTGCTATTGCTATAAATGGATGCTGCAGAGGGACGTCGAGTGCTGTATGGATGGGCAAGGGTCAGAGAGCTGCCACTCGCCTTTGTGAGATTGCCCGCGCTGAGGTCGTCCGCGCCTTTCGGAACATCATCCTGATCTATCTGAGCTTCCTCGCCAAATTTGCCGGCATGCTCGCGACTTGCAGCGAATGGGGGCGGCTTGCTCATCTTGTCTACAATTTTGCCGCACTACGCGGCACGCGGTACTCGACCGGCCCGCAAGGCCGCGCGGAAACAAAGGCTGTGTGTGCTCTTTTGACGGGGCCAACAGGTGGTACGAGCAGGGGCAGTCCTGAGTGTTGAGATCGTTTGAGGCTGCGCTGAGAAGCTGTTTGTCTTCGGACAGAAGCGTCGCAGCTCAATTGGCAAGCGCGATCACGAGCGAATGCAGCGAATGCTGATGGTGCGTGCGCCAAAGCACTTGGGCGCAGGTATTAATGGGTCCTCTGGTGATGGAGAGGCCGCCGCGCGTGCAAGAATCACGAATGCTCGGCATCTAGCCTCGCGTACCCCGTCGCGCGTAATAGACGTCTTGACGCAGCGAGTCTGGCGGTGACGACAGCGAAGGCGACCCGGCAGTACGAATGAATGGGAGGGCAGGATCGAAAGAGGATGCGGAATGAGAGTCTCGGGTGAAGGCACAGGCAGAGCTGCGCGCGCTTTCATATGCCACAGCGCAGACTGTCACCATGCGAAGAAGCACTGCAAGCGGTGGTGGGTATAGAGTCGAAAGATCACGAATGATGGTACTGCATGCTGTATCGCACCGCACCCTCTTCTGCTTCAAGACCCCGGTTGGTGTGAGAATTCTAGGCTCTGCATGTGATGGTACGTCTAGCTACATCGCCCAAACGCGCGCATAGCAAACAGGTGATGCATGTGCTGATGGCTGCCTGCGCGGAGCGAAGTTTGCAGCAAGAAACAATTAAGGGTATAGCAGCTGCTATAGCTGCTGCTGAGACCGCTGATTCCTTCATGGCCTTATGCAGCCACGCGCACAGGACCGCTTTTGTGATGCATGACGCTGTCTCAGCCAAAGTGTGCGTAACCAATCGGAGTGTGAAACACGCGCGTACACTCACGACTGCGATGGTGAGCTAGTTATTGCAGTCAAAATTTTGAGTAGCGATCTTACGCCTGAAATCTCGAATCTTTCTTTCCATCGGTTTGAGGATGATCGGCAGTCGCGCAAGAAAGTTTTGAACCGTGAGTCTTGCAACGCCGAGCTGAGCTCCAAGACTCGTTCAAGGCGTTGCATGGGTACGGGTTATTGCGGGTCAAGTATGTAGAGTCTGAGTCTGACACCCGTGTGTGTACTTTGGTTTTCAAGGGGCACTCCATTTGATTCAAGATTGTATGATGTCTAGTCACCACTCTTGACTCACGACTGTAGTTCTGAGTCCCTACCTCTGCGGGGCCGTTGCTTGATCCACCGAAGATTGCACCCGCAGCTGGGCATGGCCGGTCCACAGTCAAAAGTCGTGATCGAGTGCCGTTATGCTGTGGTCTGCGTGCGGACAGAAGAGCAGCAGCAGCACGGCATCTCATCAAAAGTGAGCGAACACCACGCATGCAGACGGTGCGGATCGGTGCGGTGCGGTGCCTACACAGCATACGCACATGCATGCATGCAGCTGATCAAAATGCATACTTGCGCGCACGCTGCTATTTCCTGAATCAAAATGTCTCCCGCAACAATTTAAGCAATATTTCACAATCGAACTCTTGATGAGTCTAATGATCGGATTGTAGTGAATCGGGAACATGAAAGCACCGGAGCTATATATGTATATATATATGGCGTTCGCCATCCAACGGTCGGAGCTATGATGTAGTGCGGCGGCGGCAGTGCTGGAACCGCGGGTCCCACACACAAACTAACTTTTGACTTCGGCTGCATGCATGCGTGGATGGTGGGCTGAGCTGCAGATGAGGAATTGCACGTACGACACGCGCGCATGCAAAGTAGTAGTTAATGAAGAGGTTGAGCCTTCTTCCAGAGGATTATAACAATCTTGAATAGTTGAAGTCACCTCCTGTCACACCGCTGTAGCTGTCCCTCATAGCCTAAGCAAGCTTCGAGCTTTGTCAACGTGTTCGCCTGCTGCTCCTGCGCCCTATTTGGACCCTCCATCTCGCAGCGACCGACATTCAAGACTCGCATTCGGACTACTTGAATCAAGCATGTGAAGACAACGGTGTAGGGACCAGGATGAAATCAAAATGAAGCTGCATGGGCGCCAACTCAGCTCTTAATCGACCCATGCAGCTTACACATGAAATTTATGTTGAGCGTATGCATCGCAATCAAAAATGAAGCGCCAGTCAAGAGTCTCTATCACGTCATTTTTGAATTCGTCTCAAGGCGACGCTTTAGACGCGTTTATCTGCTGAGCGCGCGCCGCGCATCTGGTTTGCGCAGAACTAGACGGCGTCGGATACGTCCTGAAACCTTTTTCTTCAAAGATCCGCGGGCAGAAAGTCCGTTACTTTGTCGACTGAACACAACTGAAAAGTTTGCTCTTTTCCGGTCGAAGTGATCTGACTGATGCAGTCCCTTTGTCACTTCACGCGCTCGGATCAACAGCTCTTTTGGTGAAAACATCCTATATATAGGCTGTTTCTCGCGCGCTGCGAGCTGGTGGGTGTCTTCTCGTACGCGTGCTGCTGGTTGCAGACGACCACGACTGACTCGGGGTGAGCAGAGCGTAGCAGCACAAAGGATACACTGAAACCTCGAATGCCTAGGATTTTTCTGTCGCATCACCTCCACATACAGCAGGCATGCATCCACACAAGTCGTTGATCGGATGAATGGGTAGGAACAGAAAGCTCCGAGCTCGGCGTGCCTCCTCGTCTGGGTCGGAGAACAGGCAAGATCGGCCCAGAGCTCGAAGTCCGACATCATGCTCGGATGATGGCGAATATGGTGAAACACCAAAGGAAGACTCGGCGTTCGCTTACGCAGATCAGAAAGGGCCATCGCCAGCTAGTGACACAAAGCATCTGGATCTGCTTCCCTACCCTTTGCCCGCCTTGGACGTCACCTTACTCTTGAAGCAGCGTTCTGCCGCGTCTACAGAATATGAAGCCTCCACTGGTACGACGCTTTGGCTCTCCAGTCAAATCTTGGTCTGCTACTTGATCGCCAACAAAGTCAAGCTTGCGCGCTCCGACCGCAGCCGCTGCCGCGAAAGTCCAGATGCGCCGAGAGCCATCGAATTGGGCAGTGGAACGGGAATGCTGGCTCTCGTCTTGGCTCGGCTCGGCTTCGAAACGCTCGCAACAGACATCGAGCCAGCTTTATCTCAAGTGCTGCGCCCGAATCTTTCTGACAATGCCGAGGCTTTGCGGCTTGCTGCTGCAGCAAGCCCAAAGGGATACAGCAATGCCTTCATGACGCCTCGGAGCGCCTGCCTCGACTGGACGCAATGCCCTGCCACTTCTGATCCAGGTACCGCTCAGGCCGAGCGCCGCCCCCACACCACCCGCCATGAGGTCGTCCAGCTCTGCGCAGCGCGATGGGCTGCTCAGCTCTGCAAGGATGCGCAGGTGCCGCCACCGTGGTCATTGATCCTTTCCACCGATACCTTGTACCACCCCCCGCTCATTGCGCCGTTCTGGTGGACCGTGAAAGCACTGGTGCTGGCTTCTCGTGCGGCAGCGCACAGCAATGTCGATAGCCACGACTCGTCACCACCACCAACTCGTCCAGGTGCTGACAAAACACGCGATCCCGTCGTTCTGATCGCTCTAGAACGCCGAGACAGCTCGTTGATCGATGAAGCGCTCCAAGTCGGCAGGCATCACGGCTTCCATCTCAAACAAGTCTCGCAGAGGACTTTGAGAAAGGCTGTTGATGCCCACCTCGGCGCATACTGGGAGAGGGGGGCGTGGGAAGGAGTCGAAGTCTGGAGTTGCGCGCTTCAATGAGCGACGGATGACATCACGTCAACAAGTGGCGTGCTTGAATCTCTCTCTCTCTCAACATCAAGCGAATTGGGCAGGAATAGACCACGCTAAAGTCCCGCAGAGACAGGGCGAGGCAGCCAAGTCCAAGGGCGCAATGGAGGCGTGCCGATTTGAACCGCAATGTATATGAGCTCGCTTCTTTGCTCGTCTGGAAATGTTCATGAGAGCAGCATTTGCGATCTGCCATTAGGGACACCAAGGTGTGGAACAGCCGGATTAGTGACGATCGGCAAGGGGCAAGAGGCTGAAAGAATCGAGGCAGGACGAGGGGCAAGTAAAAAGAGGCCATTAGGATGCTTCACCATTAAGGACTAAAACAAAGGGAAAGAGAACCAAAAGAAAAAAGTCGGTTTGCTAGAAGTGTCCTTTGAGATTTCAGTGCTGGGATATTGTGGAGCGAACGTTGTGTGTATGGGTGCCAGCGGGAGGGGTATGAGGGCTAATCGGGAAGAGAAGGAGCACAAGGCATGACAGTGGAAGCGCGAGTGCGAGAACAGAAGCAATAGCTCATGGCGGGGGTGGCGAGAGATGGGTGGGGGCACGACTGACGTTGTGCGGTGAACCCAACCTTAGCAGCGACATTCGCACAGATGGCCCGCTGCGTGTAAGCCCGCGCCTTGTAGCACATGCAATACTTGTCAGCGGTCCGAGCTGAAACGCCAAGTCCCCTTATACCCTTCGGCGCTCGACCTTTCTAGTCGTCGTCGTCGTCGTCAAGGCTTGCAATCGTGAGCACCAGCGCCTTCGCTCAACTATATAGAGGAAAGAAATGGGACTGCAGGCCCGGCTCCGATAGTAGACCACATAGTTCCAATGCTTTCCACTGAGTTTCAGACTCGGTGCATGCACCGCGGAGAATCAGTCTGCGTGCTTGGAAGACTGCTCGCATCACTTGGCAAGCTACAAAATGCCCGAAGCAGACAAGGCGTTTTGCAGGATAGTTCTGATGAAGAGACGTCCATGCACGGCAATGAGCCTAGACGTTCTTGGCACGACGGTCAACTGGTCGCTTGCTTACTCACTCCTTGACTGCTGCAAAGACGAGCCGGACGTTGGAGGTATCGGTAGCTTGAGTCAAGTGGGGGTATATGCTGAGCCTCGCCCTATTTGTCTGCGTAAACCTCCAAAGGATGTATTTTGCCGCCTTGTTCACGTCTGCACCTCCGCTATATTCCGGAAAGAAGTTGGCAAGAGGTTGCCGAGGTATTTTCTGCTTGAAGATGTCGATCTTGTTCAAGAAAAGGATGATCGATGTCCTCAAGAACCACCCTGCGTGCGGCAAGACAGTGGATACGTTTGCGATGGACTCGCCGAATCAGACACTTGCAGCGACTTACGGGAGTTGACGACACTCTCGAACAGGACCAGACTTTCCGCCATCCTATTTTGTCCGCTCTCCTCCAACAGCACCTGATCATACTCGCTCAGCGCGACGCAAAAGATGATGGAGGTCACTGCTTCGAAGCAGTGGATCCATTTTTTCCGTTCTGATCTTTGCCCTCCAACGTCGAAGAGATGAATGGACAATTGTCCCATGTTGAAGCGCGTCTCTGTGATGCCCGTCGTCTTTGACCGCGCTCTCAGCACGTCGTCCTCGTTCGGGATGTAGTCGGGCGATGCTATCCGTGATACATTGTTGAAGAAACTGTTCGTCCGAAGCGTGCGTGCGGTCATCTGGTCAGCGCTGCGCTGCGCTTGCGCTTCGGCCTCGCCTCTCTTGCATCAAGTACGACTCACTATGGCGCGCTGTCCATGAGGTAAAATTCGCTGCTTCGGTCCACTACGGTAGCTACGATCGGATCTGCCCACAAGGCCTCCACAGCCTTTGCCATCGCTGGCTCCAGAGATGTGTTGGGGTCCGCATCCACCCGGTATTGCAAAATTAGCTCTGCCGATTCCTGCTCCAGCCAAGCAAGAGGGTCTGGCTCAGCAAGATGCGGCTGACCTCGTGCGTCACAACGCTCCGAGGGAGTGCCACGCCACCACTCACCCTGTTGTCAGGCACCTCAGGTTCGAGCTTGAACTTGCGCAGCGCTAGGACTATCGCCTGCGCGCTGTCCACCAAGTTCTTGATGACTGTTAATCTGTACAACATCAACTCTTCCGGTGTGTATCCGTTTTGATGGATGATCTTCATCTGTTTCACCACCGTCGACTTGCCCGACTCTCCCGCACCTGGGAGTGAGGTGGAAGGCAATCGTGGCATGAGCACTTCGCGAATCGTGGTGCTGGGAGCCATCCGACGGCTGCACCCGCACTCAACCTCCCGCCCCGGATGCATGCGTGGAGTTGGACAGTCTGCAGCTATCGAACAGCGCCAAGCCCTCCTCTCCTTCATGCGCCCATCTAAAGTCTGGGCTATGATCCAAGTCCGGGCTCTCCTACCGACTCTCAAAGCAGCGCCCAAGCAGCAAGACTCACCCAGCAACAAGATCTTGCATTCCTTCTTGAACTTTCTGCTATCCTCTTCGATCTGCTTGTCGATGTTGGTACTCCTCTCCTTTGCCTCCTTCTCCTCTGTGGACGAGAAACAGTTGCCCATGACGCCTGCTCTGTGACGGCAAGACCGAGCGTGGGTGTGTCGGCTGGCGTGCTAGCTTCAGAGCACTCGCAATAGCAGTATGGTGCCGGAAATCCAGGCACCAGGCGCGCGCGATGTGATGTTCGAGAGGGCCAGCGGCAGACTGTCTTGATGGATTACAACTCGAGTCGGACGTGCGCCAGTAGAGTGAGTGTTCGCTCTACAAACGTTCGTTGCTCCAGACAGTCGGACCCCGCTACACCAAATTGTCCTTTTGCTGCAAAAGCTGCTGCTATAGCGATGCGGTGCAGTTGCAAGGCGTATAGCGCTTCAATAAGTGCACGCCAGCTGCTGCTGCTGCTGCTGCCTTGTGCACGTGTACGCTCACAGCAGCTGCTGGGCAGATCGAGGGCCGCAAAAAGTTCCTGACTCAGGTGATGTATTCGAGACGACTTTTGATCCGCCCGCTGTTGTCTCAGATTGGGGCAACTGTGTTCGTGATCGGCAGCAGCGATCGAGGCGCGGAGATATGCTTGCTGCTGCAGTCGATCGTGAGTTTGCGATGCCACGCACGGGCCGCACGAAAGCTTCCTCTGATGGCAAAAGGTCCAAATTGCTGACGAGTGATGGCGTTTCCGGAGCCTAGCTGTCCAGCGCAATCGTGAATCGCAGGCGTACAAATGCGCCCTATAGCGAGACACGGAATTCTCCCTCGGGGGGCCCGGCGGGTTTTGCGATGATCGCGCGTGAATCGACCTCTCAGTCGTGAGTGCTCGTGCCTGAGCGCCAAGGCGACTTTGTCGTGTCCAGACAAATCACGGAATGATGAATGAGCTTCAGCAGCGGCAGTCAAGAGTAGTAGTACTACTCACACTACTAGCAGCAGTCAGAATGCGGTGTGCGTCGAGCGAGATGGACTCGATGCTTGCTGCCGTGCAAGACGTTGGCAGCGTTGCGATGCAGGACCTATGAGAGGCAGCAGCGAGTCGCGCGTCGTGATCGAGCTGCCGCCAAGTTTGCGTCCGAGACCGGATACGCTGTACGAGTGCATCCGCGATGCGGCAGATAATTGAATATCTCTCCAAGCTTGCAATTCCCGCTGCGCTGCTATGCCTGCTATACTTCGCACCACCGCCAAACCGGCCGCGAGAAGTGGATGTGGGCTGCGGGAGTGCGGATCACTCACCCCAACCAATGCGATCGAGGGAGCAGCTAGGAGGTCGACGGCCTGCGATGTCTGGATCGGCTCGAGCGTGTGCGTTGCTGCGGCTGCCTTGCTCCCAAGACGCGCGTGTCCAGGTCTCTAATGATCAATCTTCAGTCGAGACGGACCGAGCCGCAACCCGCCTAATTGCAATCGTGAAACACGAATGTCTCGAATATGTTGGCGGGCGCACCTGCAATTAAGCTGTACAACAGATGCGCGCGAGTATATAGGCGGCTAGCTGGCTGTATGATCGTGAATGTGATGCTGCTGCAACGTCTCAGAGCGGCTTTTCCCCCCGCGCACTCGATCGAGACCTGACTGCTGCTGCTGATGATGATGATGACGATGCGGTAGTCGTAAAATCGAGTGCTGCGACTCGATCCAATCTGCGCACGGCCAGAGGCAGGGAGCAGCTAGACAGCGCAAATGCGGATCAGCAGCGATGAAAGAGGCACTGTGTGGATGTCACAAGGGCGGAGCCGTGCTTAGTGAGTGTGGTTGCAGGGGGGCGTCAAAGGGGAAGCGGAGGAAAGCAGCAGCGAGTCGGTGCAGTAGACCGAGAGCTTGAAGGAGGGTAATGCGATGGAGAGATCGAGGCTGTGAAAGGGTCAGGCGAATGTCCGGGACCCCGGACGCTCTGCGAAGCGAGCGCGCAGGTTAGACCGAAAGGTGCAAAACGTGCGTGCGTGGCAGCGCGGGCAGCAACCAAGCAGAGCTATGCATACGCTCGCTCGCCTCGCGCTCGCGTACGTGCTTTACTGTACGATGTGCGCGGTGCTCAGTCAGGAGGCGGAGTGACCGGTGACGGCGGCTTAATTGGATCGGTCAAAGTTCGCCTCAGTGAGTGTTGTTGAGTGAAATGGGATCGCGTGGCGGAGAGGGATCTATGGGTGCGCTGGTCAGAACAACTTCTCGCAGCAGCTCGTCAGACTCGCGGGCTCATCACTCGCGACTGCTGACGACTGATCTAGCTGAGTCTCAATCACTCAACGCTCTCTCAGCAGCAGCAGCAGCGGCAGCAGCAGCAGCAGAGATCGAATCAATGTCCGCGCGCGCGCTGTGTGAAGTCTAGATGCGGTCAAGACGGAAGCAAGGGCTTGCGCGGGGGTGTGGCGGAGCAGCACGTACGGCGCGCGCGACGACGCGTAATGCCTTTTCGCAGCTGCTGTCGACGCGCGTGCACAGCATCAGAAGACAGAGAGGAGCCGTGAAGCGAGCCTATATAGACTGATGCTGAGCGTGCTGCGTGCGCTCGTATACAATGTATAGCTTTCAGTGCATGCCGTTGAGCTAAGGTCACAATCACTCAATAATAGATCTTCCATTCGAGCTTCACGGATAGATATCAATCAATCTGCACCGACAGACAAGGCTGTTATAATGATGCAGGGGTGTGTGCGTAGGTTGGCGGGAAAACAGCTCGGGGGCAGCATCCAGCTATTCCGCGCCTGCGCACGCGCGTGTTTTGCTGTGATCTCGTCTCTGTATAGCGCGGATACCGCCGCCACGCTCGTATATAGTTGTGAGTGTATACTGCTGCATGCGCGCCGTTGCATGGCTGCCGTTCATCCGCTCGATCAGCATGTCCGCGCCATCATGCAGCAGCAGCATGCATGCATGCAGTCACGACGAGTCGTCTAGCTGAGTGAGAGCCGCGCGCGCGGTGCAGCTCAAGACGTTGCTTAGCTTAGCGCGTATTGGCCGCTTCGGAACTCGATCGCTGCTTAGCGTGGTTATAGGTACGGCCATGTCCTGAATTCGAAAGGTGGTCTCTTATTTGCTCGGGATGGCCGAGGCGTTCTCTCTCGCAAGCGCGCTGCACGTGTGAGTGCAGTCACGAGTCGCTCTCTCTCCGAGTCAAGCGGTCTCTTCAATTGAATCTGTGACAGTGTGAGCACTCAGCAACCGTGTATTAACCTCAGGAAAGCTCTGACAGCGCATCTGAGCGAGGACTGATCGAGCGAACTCGTGCGTCTCGCGTCAGCCAGCTCGAAAAGCAGGGACCGGTCGATGCGCCCTTCTTCCCAGTTAGCCGTGCCGCAAGACGCTAAAAAAGATTCGCGAAAGGTTGCCAAGATGCATCAGAAAAAGTCTCCTGGCGTCCCGTTGCGAGCTAGCCTTCTCCACCAGACACAAATCCTCGCGCGGATCTCACCACACTTGACATGAAAACGATCCTCTCCGTCAACAGGACCACGAGCCGTCAGTGTCAGGCATCAAGCACAGCACAAGCGAGTTCAAAGGTTCAACTCGAAGCGTGAGCAAACTTCACCAGGCTGCCTCGCATTGGATTTGGTGCAATGCGCCACTACTTCTCAGGCACGCATCGCCCCAAAGAGATATTTATGTATCCACGATCACAAGGTAGGAATAGTAGATATTTGATCGCGTGAGGGCTGCCAAACGGGGGCCGTGGACAGGCGATGAAGAGCTATTCTTAGACCACACTGGAAGAGGGCTCAGCAGCGCCCTGATCGATCGACACTTCTGCCTGACTCTGGTTGAAAGAGGCGTCGTTGGCAGGAATGTTGTGCCTTTCCAAATTCTCCAATCCAGATCGAGAGGCGGAGCGCGACCTGGCCGCCAAAGGCGAAGGTGTCTCCACGTAATTGCCATCGCTCCTTCGACCCTGACCCAACAAGCCTCGGATGGCGCTTCCAGGTGTGCCCAGAAAGGAAGTCGAAGAGTCGTTGCCCACATCCGACAAGTTGCGGAAGCTCATGCTTTGACGTCGACTCAGACTCGCCCCAGCAGACACGCCAATCCACTCCCAAACCCGCTGCATTTCCCCTCGACTGCGTGCTTGGCGGACGCGACAGTTCGAGTTGGCCTCTACAATCTTGGAGACTTTGGACCAGAGCCTTTGTCGAGACTTGGCAGAGTATTCCGTTTGCAGCACGTGGTCCCTCAATTGTGCTGTTGGCACAAAGGGGTCGGGCGTGAGAACAGGATCCACCGCGTGCGCGTACTCCTGCATGCAAGAGTGAGAATTAAAGAGCAAGGATGATGTGAGCGACTGAACCTTGCAGTGTGCGCTCAGTACAACTCACCTGATCTTGAAGACGTTCCAAAGCCACATTGACCAGCTCGTGCACACGGTCGCGTTCTCGACGTGCAGACCTTACCTTCCATCGCGCCCAGAAGAACGCGGAGACGAGCGCGACTGCAGCAGCGACCCAAAGACGGATAGCACGCCAAAGGCTGTGACCGAGTAGCCGCACCTGGCAGCCCAAGTCGACTTGAGCGCTTGTGGCGAGCAAGAGTGCATTTGTTGTATCTAAAACATCGCTCAAACCTCCTGCCACGCCACCAATGCGCACAAGCTTCTTGTTGTGCTCCAGCGGCTTGACGGCTTGAGACCATGCGCTTCCACGCCAGTCCAGATCAGCGTAATCGGGCAAGGGCGTTCTGAGCTTCTTTTCTGCAGCGCTCTGCACTTCCGGCTCGGGAAGCGCAAAGCGAATTTGTGACTTGTCGATGCCTTGTGGCAAGCTTGCTGGACTCGCTTGCAACGTGGCGCGATGTGGTGGCCGATAGCCGCACAGCACAGCGCCCCGCCTTTCGCGTAGCAAGCTCTCAGCAGCTCTGCCAAGCTCCACTGCTACCTTGGCCTTCTTCGAATCGGGCTGACAAGCAGTCGACTGGAAGCTCAGAGGTAGCCACCATCGAGAGAATGGCATGTAGGAGAGTAGAGGTGGCGATGGCCTGTAGTCCGAGAGGCCGCATCCCCGCAAAGCACCGGTTGAACATCGAGCGTGATCGGGACAGGGCGCGCAAGTTGGTCTCATGGGCGCTGGCACCAGTCTGGTGTCGATTGGGCGTCGCTGCCCATCGACTACAATGTAGACGGTGGCGTCTGCTTGCTCTTTGAGCATGACAGAGTTTGTTTGACCTCCTGCATCGCAGAAGCCAACGGCATGCGAGCGCTGAACGTACCACAAGTAGTAGGCCGTTATTGCAATGAACATGACCATCACGGCACCGCTCATGATGGCTTCGAGGGCACCGTCTTGACCAGGTTTCTTGCGACCAGACGAACGCTTGCTTCCATCGACTTTGCGACTGCTTGTGCCGGAACGTGGCGCGGCGGATTGAGATGCTTCGTGGGTCTCCCTGAGGGCGTCCTTCGTCTTGGAATCGGATATGCTCTGAAGAAATGCGGGCAGCTTGGGCGTACCGGATAAGGTGCCCGCAATGGATGCACGCGCCCTCGGAATCAGACGCTGTGCAGAAGAGGTGACAGAGGAAGAGGACGGCGCAGACTTTCGGGGGCAGCGCGCGTCAGCGCCGTACATCTCCTCTCTCTCTCAGCCAAGACTTTCAGGCGCTCGCCGGACTCACCTGACGTCCAGCGCGATGTGAAGGCTTCGTGTGTGATTCTTCATGCTGCACAGAATGGACCGGTGGAGTCCTCTGCTGGAAGAAATTCCTATCGCTGAAGGAGGAGTCCGCATCGTCGACCGCATCTCGATGTCCTTCACCGCGCCGGTCAGCCTCCTCCTCCTCCTCCTCCTCGCCCGCGCGCTCGCCAGACTCTTCCGATTCACTCGTCTGCCGCTCAACCTTTCGCCTGCTCCGAGACGAGCTGGCGATCCTGGAAGCTTGGCTGGATGCGCCCAAGGGGTGGATGCCTCGGCCATCCGCTCTGACGTTGGCTCTCTCCGCCCTCAGTCGATCCAACTGGGGGCGCACGTGCTCGTCAAACGCATCCAGTAGGACCTGCTTGCGAGGTGTTCCTGGTAGACTGATCCCGTGCTCCAATAGCAGACTGCGCAGTTGAGGCACCTTGAGCTGTGTCGGGTCGAAAGCTGGCGCTAATGGATCTCTCGACACTTGATCCTGGCCGCTCCGAGCGGGTGTAGCAGCAGACATTTTTGCGGGAGAGTGTGCAGAACTGTCGCGAGTCACAAATTGCAGTAGGAAATATTTGTGTATCCCCGGAGGCGATGGAGATGGAGATTGCGAGCAACGTGAGGACACGAGTCCATCAGTCATGCCTTCCATCCTTCCTCCTTTGCCCTCTGCTCTTGCCTTTGGGGCTCGGCTCTTCTTGCCTTCGTGGCTGCTGAGTTTTGCGCCCGATGCGTGTCGTCGCGCTGCTGCGTGGGCGCGGTGTGTGGAGCAAAACCACCGTGCACGCGTTGCGCGAACTCAGGCGAATCACGTGTTTGCTCGCGTCGTTGGCGCGCGCGGAGCTGATGCGTGGTTGGGATACGCGCACACAGCATACATCAGCAAACGCGCAGCAGTCAGTCGTCGTCGTCAGCACTCACACTCGGTGGACTTCGACCGCGCGCCTCGAGGAGCGACAAGCACCGTCACAACTTTTGCCATTCAGGGACCCTGATCAGACGAGTGCTACGTCTGTCGCTGCGCATCGGAGATGCAGCGGAATTCTGGTACAGCGCGACGCTGCTCCTCAGCCGGCGTCCCAACAAAGTCCTTGTGCCTCTCCTGGCTTCGAGCGTGGAGGGATGAGGCGGCGGAGAGGCGCTCGAGCTCAGCGCGCATCTACAACACGGCCTTACAAGCCCTCAAGAGCTGTCCGCTCTACGAGCACGATGCGCATCCGGCTCAGCTGATGTCTCTGGATGCCGTAGGCCCAACACTAGCACAGCGACTCGCTGAGCAGCTCAAAGACTGGTGCAAAGACAACAATATGCAGATGCCGGCGCGAGCCACCTCATCGGCGCAAGCACGACAGGCTAGCTCCTACAAGTCGGATAGCTTCCAGCGCAAAGTGTCTTGGGCGGCTTTCTCAACAACGAGCAGCGGATCGAGCGAGGATGAAAGCCGGCAAGAGCGCACGGGAACAGGACAAACGCAATCTGTTGGAGCACAAGCTCGCCAGCAGAGCGCAGCTTCTAGCAAAAGCAAACGAGACGCGGATGCTAGAAACAGAACATCGAAGACGGCAGCAGCAGCAGCAGCACCGCGAGATGGCAGCGCACCGATCAGCAAGCCTGTGAAGCAATACATACCCGCCCATCGCTCCGGTGCGCACGGAATCCTTGTCGCCTTGTTTTCAATGACTAGGGAAGTGCCGCGGCTGGACGACGTAGCAGCCTCAAGTGATGATCGCCAGGCTTCGTGTTCCCTGCCACCCTCGATGAAGCGCACCAAAGAGCCCGTACCATTCAGCTACCTCTCCAAGCAGCAGATCATCGATCTAGCCAAATCCTTCTCGGATGCGTCTTATGAGCAACGAGCTCTCCCGCCTGCAATGGCACGCGGACCCATCAGCTTCAATACGGCTTGGAGCGCCATGAAGACGCTGATTGGCCGAGGGTACGTCTACAGGACCGGCAATCCGCCTCGCTTCGGACTGAGCGCCCTTGGCTTCGAGGTAGCCGAGCAGTGTGCTATCAAAGACGATGTGCAAGCAGGGCAGGCAATCTCGCTGGAACAAGGCTTCGAAGGAGAAGAGAAGCTGCCGATGGTGAGTGCCGCTGGAAAGGGTCAGCGCGTACAAGCTGCAGGTCAAGCTGGACCAGCGAGAAGCGGCAACACCAAAACTTTCTGCTTCACGTACGTCGATCCGAGCGGTGCCCACGTTCTGTATCGCAATAAAGCAGCAGTACGCCTCAGCGATGTGGACTACACTCCCCTCTATCGCATCGTCTATCCGACGGATCAACGGGACCACGTCTTTGTCAAGTCTTGTCTGGATACGGCGTCAGAGGAAGCCAATGTGGAGCGGAGCGGCGACGTGGAACTGCTGGAGGGCTGGGTCAGAGAATCTGCCTCGAATGAGAGAGCATCTGGCTTAGCGCCATCCACGGCTCCATCACATCGGGGGTCACTCGCGTCTTGCGAGGACATCCCGTCGATACCCGCTGGTCAGCGCGGCGCTGCTGACAAGGAATTGAACGCGGAAAGGCTTGCCGCAAGGCCTGCAGCCAGCATCAACGCCGGGCGCGCGTCCTCGGGACCGGGTACACAAAGCCTCACATCCAGGAAGCACGCAGTAGCAGTCAGCGGTCGCACGCGTAGCAATCCCAAACGCTCCCGCAAGCGATCGAAGATCTCTGCTTCGTCATCCTCATCAGACTCGGAATCGGAATCAGAATCAGACGGACGTGACATCGAGGAGGAGACGACGACGACATGTGCTTCACATCAGCCTAGCAAGCGCGCCAGTGCTGCTACTACAAGTGTGCTTCCGCACGGTGCAAGCAAAACCGTCGCACGAATGGCACGCAGCAATACCGATCGGTCGCGGAGGAAGCCACTGTCGCCCGCAGCCAAGGCCGGTACAAGCCCTTGCGCGCCTTGCCTTCAGCTGCTATCCTCCAGTCCACCCGTTCAAGAACAATGCGCAGAACAATGCAACTCGTCTCCACCTCCTCTGTCTTCGCTCTTGTCGAACCGTTTTGCAAGGCAAGCACTCCGACCAAAGACGCCTTCCGACAACACTCAGCCTGCATCTCGGCGCTCGGCAAGCGGGAGTACGGCCAGCAGTGCTCAGAAAAAGCGCCGGAACTTTTGCGATGCGGAAATCATAGAGCTATGTTGAGCACCGAGTCAGAGCAGGCGCACCTCGAGCGCTTACATCATGAACCACACAGAGCGCATTCCCCGATTGGCGAGCCTTTGACACTCGGTTTGTATGTCATCGACACAAATTCCACGTCTACGGAGCATCGCATTCCCTTTTGCGCCAGAGTCTCTGAAGTGAGCATCCTTTTGACGAAGCCTGCCATCTATAGCTCCGTGTGCTTCTGAGTAGGGTGAGGTTGTTCTGGTTGCTCGGGCTCGGGCTCGGGCTCGGACGCGGGCTCTTGCTGGCTGGGAGGAAACATCTGCTCGCTCTCTGCTCCAGGGCTTGCAGATGGTTCTGATGGAGGCGGTGCAGCCGAAGATTTTTTGGGCGGTCTAGTCTTTGGAATGCGACGCGTGGACAAGCGCTTGATTGTATCCCTGAGCTTCTTTGCGCGCTTTTCCAGATCCGCAATCTTAAGTACGGGGTCGTCTTCCAAGCTCAACTTGGCTTGCTTCGTCTCTCCATCCTTGTACCACTTCTCATCCTTCTTGAGCTGCGCTTCGAGCGTGTCCAGATCAGCGACCGTGTACTTGCTACCTTGGCCCGCTGCCAGAGCTTCCGTGAGATTCTGGCGAGCTGCCGAGACGAAAGCATGCGTGTCTTGCATTGCCGACGTGAGGCGGGTGATTGCAGCTGACCGACCTCTCTGCTCGCTGATACGCTTCTCGATTGGCTTGATCAAGTTGTCGAGCTGCGATTGGCGTGTTTTGAGCTTGGGCAGATCAGCGACTTCTCCGTCCCGAGAGGCGAGCCATTCGGCAAGCTCATCGGCCTTTTTCGAAATTGCCTCGCGCTCCTTGGGTTTGCTCGCCACGCTGAAGCCTTCGTCGTGCACAATGTCACGAGCACGGTAGATGGAGGCTTCCAAAACGTTGCGAGCTTCCTCACGAGCGACTCTGCTCTTCGCCTCGGTATTGGCGACGTACAGTCTGTCCTTTGCGTTGCCCAAGTCCGTTCCCGAATACGGTCTGATGCTTCCCAGCGGAACGGCGCGACCGACCAGGCGAATCGCTCTGTTGGTCGGAAGCGCTTTTTTTGATTTTTTGGTCTTGGCAGGTGCGGACGAATTGTTCGCAGCAGCATCATCGGCGGTCGTACTGTTGGTATCCAACGCACCGTCTTCCTCTTCCTCGTCCACCGCATTTGCGCCAACGTTGAAGAACGACTTTAAAGCTCCAGCAATACCGCCGGGCTTCTGTGTGACGTTGAGCCAAACCGCACCAATGCTGTAGGTGCCCAAAGGCTCGCTGATGATCGTGAGGTTCAGATTCAGGTCGACTTGGTCAAGTTCACCTCGTTCCTTCAGACCGGCCAGGTAATTGTCCGTCTCCACCACCTCGAAGCGGTAGAGGTCTGCATCGAAAGAGTCGAGCTTTGGGGTGACGGATCGGTCGTACTTGATGTCGAGACTAAAGTCAGATGCTGCCTCTTTGCCACTATAGTGTCTGACATGCTCCGTCTTCTCGAAGCTGCCCGAAGGGTAGATGATCTCTTCCTTGCCGTTCGACTCGCGCAGCACTACAGGGTAGACGTTGCCGTCGAATGCGCGAATTGCTTTCATGCGGAATTGCGGGTTGAAGGTTGCACCATAGAACGCCGCACCCATGACAGCTGCCTCATCTGCATTCACGTTTTGGGCGATCTTCGAGTCCGGAATACCAGCGGCACGAAGGGCGGCCTGTACGAAAGGCACTCGCGACATTCCGCCTACCAAGACGATGCTGTCCAAGTCGCTCTGTGGTGGGAAGGCCGACAAGGGGTTGAGTTGTCTAGACTGCATCAGCTGTGAGGAGCATTGAGACTTACGATTCTAAGCTTTGCGGACTTCAGGGCATCTTGCACAGGACTGGCAAAGAGGTGTGTCAAGCCTGCAGCTTCCACCAATCTCTCCAGCTCCTCTCTGCTGAACCTGCTTCTAAAGTCAATCTCCTCTGCCAAACCTTCTACGTTGACGCTAGCCTCTACATTGGCGCTCAGCACATGCTTGACCCGATTGGCTTCCTTCAAAAGCCGAGCCAGTGCCCTGGGTTGGGAGCGCAGAGGCTTCTCGAGGCGATTGCCATGCGTCTCCTCGAATTTGTCAGCAAGCGCATCTCGAATGAGCGTGTCGACCGCAACACCAGACGCTTGGCGGTCCCAACCAGCGGACAAGACGTCGACAATGACAGCCTCCTTCTGTGTGCTACCGATGGACAAGATACTGTCGGCTTGCACGAGTCTAGTGCTGAACTCCACGATCGTTGCACGAGCAGATCCAGCTCCAGCGTCATAGAACAAGTGCTTTTCGCTCTTGGGAAAGGTGCGTGTCTGCGCATAGTTCACGCCGACTGTGGGGGGATGACCAGAATGGCTTTAGCGCAAGAGCAACATGGCTTGCGCGAGGAACTGATCAGACTCACCAGCAGCACCATCGCTCACGAGCCGAGGCTCAAAGCCTGCGATTCTCGCAGCGTCGACGATGGCGTGACGTTCAGCTGCTGTCCAGTAGACTGGTACGGTGATGACGACATCTAGCCCGCCAAAGCTTCCGACAGTGCCTGGATAGCTTCTCCTGAACTCCTCTCCAGCTGCCTCTTCGGCCAATTCTCGCGCGTGGCTGAATTGTGCCGCCACCAGCTCCTCTACCGCGTACGTATCGGGACCACTAGCATCGTTGGTGTAGTCGGTGGCTCGCTGGACAGCACAAGTATCGCGTGTGGTCGGAATCAACTTGGTGCCCAACAAGCTTTGATATTTGGCGCGCGCATTCACGTCGGCATCATCAAAGGTCCGACCCAGCAAGAGCTTAGCGTTGATGAAAGTGTCGCCTGGAAATCGGGTAGCCAAATTCGAAGCGTCTGTTCCGAAAAGTCGTTCTTGCTTCTTCCAAGCGACAGCTGCAGGAAGCTTTCGCTTGCTGTCTCGACTAAGGACAACGTCGAACGGAACGCCGGGCTTGACCAAACTGATCTTGATGGACTCTGTGCCGTAGTCGATGCCCACCACACCCATGGCAGCGACGCAAAGGTGACTCAGCATGTAAGCGCAGCTCAAAGCCAGAGCCAGCACCATGGCCACGAACGGCGGCCTGCCAGTCCGCCGAGTTGTCATGACGGCCATGCTTGGCTTGGAGGACTGACTTGTGCGGGTGAGGTCGTGCAGATCAGGGTGAGTCGGTGGAGCACTTGGGGCAGCGAGATGCTAGATGTTTGTTCGGAGGGAAGCTGAGCTGGTCTAATCTTGAGGCAAGGCCACGATTCAGACGTGGGTGATTGATGCTGATCAGAGCTCACGTCGATCGCCAACGCCGAGCAACTCGTGAATCACAATGTTCTCAAGGGCGTGCAACCGTGCGTAGAAGAAGCCAACTCACGCATCAGCACCTTCGTGCATGGCAGCCGGCGCATGCTCCACGTCACGCCTGCTTCGCTCCTCGCGCTCGTGATTCGCGTGACTTGCTGTCCCGCGCGATACGCGCTTGGACACCGCGAGTCCTTAACACGTGTAGTCACGAGTACGGTTTAGGAACCGCACCCATTCTTGACTCACAACGACTTTCGTCTGTTTGAGGCCCCCTTTCTTTTGGGCGTCTGTCTTCAGCAGACAGGATCTAGAGCTATGCTATCGACGTCTAGACAGTCTTGAGTCGATTGCGGATCGTCATTTTCCCACTGATCATGTCTATGCAGTGAAGCCACTCGGCGCACCGCTCATCCACGCTCGACACGCACATCCAGGGTGCAACTGCGAGAAGCGCGCCATGACAACAAAAGACGCCTACATTTCATCAGCTCCCAAGTGGGCAGAAATTGCGGCCTCGCCTCACAAAGAATGTCAGAAAGCACGAGAGCGAGGGCGTGTCAAATTCATTGTCCAAGTGCGGTCATTTACAAGCAATCTGAGCGCACAAAGTCGTGCATGGCCCAGCAGAGGCACGAGAAGCTGCAAGGAAAAGTGATCAACGCGTGCAGATAGGAGGGGAAGGTTATCGAAGCGAGACGACAGCACAGCTGTATCTCGGGATGCATCTTCGAACGGTAATGCTCGTTGCAGAACACGCTTAAAGAAGCATAAAGGCGCTAACAGCACCGAGAGCGCTGACGGCGACGATGGCCTTGCCTGCTCTGTTGGACGAAGCGGCGCTCTTGCCGCTACCAGTGCTCTTTTGACCTTGAGCACTAGCTTGCTTGTCACTGCTAGACGTGCTACCGCCAGTGGAGTCACCAGCGGCGGCGGTGGCGCTCGCAGCGGCCAGAGGGTCGTACGAGGCAGATTGAACCTTGATGTCAGTGCCCGAGGGAATGCCCTTGGGCTCAATGTCGCCCGAAATGTAAGAAGCAAAGTTGGGATAGGTGATGCTCTCTGGGTAAGGGTTCGTCTCGTTCATGCAAGCAGTGATGGGGACGATGTGCTTGAACTTTTGCTTGATCTGCGGGTATTGCTCGATCATTTCTGACATGGTGCCGTTGTTGAGCTCGTGTGTAAGGACGATGTTACCGGTAGTGTCTGACTCCTTGTTGATGATGGATGCGTAGTTGGCGTCGATGCTAGCTTTGGGCAAGGTGCCTGCTGGGATAGCCTTCCAGTCGTCCGTGTCGTCGGTCCAGATCACGGTGCTGAGACCGAGACCGGTGGCGATGGCACGAACACGGTCGTCCGTGTCACCGTAAGGAGGCCTCCAGCAGCGAGGAGTGACACCGACAACATCCTTGATGGCCTTGGCAGTGTAGTACAGCTCAGAGAACACCTGGGTGTCGGACAGAGCAGTCATATATTGGTGCGACCATGTGTGGACACAAATCTGGTGACCGTCGACCAAACCGCGCTGGGCTTGAAGCGGCCAGTCAAGAATGTTGGAGCCAATGTAAAACATGGTCGCCTTTTGGTTTTGTTGCTGCAGAAAGTCGTACAGAACTTCTTGAGTGCAATTGGGTCCGTCATCAAAAGTTAAGCCCCAAGTGGAAGGCTCAGGGCATTGGTATACGTCGACAGGAATCTTGGGGTGCTTCGGCTTCACGCAGTTGTCGAAAGTCCACCAGCAGTCGGGGTCCGAGTGATCGTAAGTCGGTGTGAAGCTGGAGAAGTCGCCGTTGGCTGTGAAATCGTGCTTGGAGAAAATCAGTCACGGCGATGGAAGGCAGTAAGACTTTCGCGTCTACTTACGGGTTCCCTTTGGCTTGATATCCGCCGGGATGATGTTCTGACTCTGGATGTTCTGCCAAACGCTCTGAGCAGCGGAATCACCGGGAACGAGGTCGGCAGTCTGCCAAATGGTAGGGAATTGTCCCTTGATGTTGGCGACCTCTGCGTCGAGCGATTGATAGTGTGAGGGACGTCAGCCGAGTAGAAGTACTTCGGATGCAGCACGAGTACTCACCGGGAATGGAATAAGGTGTGCACGCCTCCGTCTCGCTCTTAATCTGAGCCTCTTGTGCTTCGTTGGTAGGAGCGGCAGGTGCTGGGGAGCGACGAGCCACTGGGGTCATGCGAGCCCCGCCGACATCGTGTCCAGCAGCGTGACGTTCGTACAAGTCCAACGGGACGCCTGCTTTGGATCGCTTGCCCAAACGCGGGGAGACACCCATGCCGATCCTGGCTTCGGAGCCAACGACCGCAAGCGCCAAGGCTGCGCCTACAATCGCAGCAGCACGCATCGTGGCAATGACAGTTGAGGTGTGTGTGTGCTGAAATTAGGAGAAGCGCTGTGCTGAGAACTAATAGGGTGTGTGTATGCAACGAGCGTCGAATCGTTAGTCGTGAATATGAGACAGGTTGTGGTGTGGATGGTGGTGATTAGTGAGAGAGGGGATCGCGAGGAATGCGTGTCGACCGGCCCGGGTATCGTCGCCCTCTCAACGAAATCAAATATATCATCCTCGGCAACTCAGGCGACGGCTGACTGCCATGCTGTACCGTTCGCGCAGCTGCACTTCCCTTTTTGCAAACCACGCGATCCAACCCCGAGCCATGATTGACTGACATCTCGAGGCGGTGACTTTCGCTGCGCCGGAAAACACCGAGGCTTGGGCGATCAGCACGATTTCCAGTTTTGAGTGCGTCATCTTCTTACTGCTTCCCTCTCATTGTGCTACCACGCGCGCAACACCCAAATCAAATGGATGCGCGAACCGACCGAGCAAAGGAGACGTCGGCCTGTCGGCGCGTTGGCGTGCGCACAGCGAAACCGAAACGAGTCCAGCTATAGGATGCAAGATTTCCATAAATGTCTGACTGACGCAGAGGACACGGGGTCAGCAGGCCTCCTGTCAACGAGGCGGCTCAATCGGCTGGTCGCCCCTCAAAATTCAACGCCTCACTGCTGCTCAACTGGGTGACGGCGACTGACCGACGTGCCGAAGCGTCGTGAGGAGTTCCGCGATGCCGCCGGCACATAGTGCGTGATAGCTGCTACTCCTTTGACTGCGACGTTCAGCGCCGAGGGAGGTGGAGGGAAGGCGCGTGTGTGTCGTACGATGTGGCGAAAGGTCCCTGCGGCATGCATGGCGGATGCAGACAATGCCGAACTTGCCGCTGAGATCTCTCCATGATTGATTCGAGTGAAGCAAGAACACAGTCATCGTGAATCCATCAGTGATCAGTGGAGTCTCGCTGATCGGCAGCACCGGCGGCAGGTTCATCTCCCGCGCTAGCCTCGGCAGCGATTTCCCCTCTGGTGATATTCACGATTGCTCATGTCGAGCCTTCTGCTGCAGGTTCGCATTCACTATTGTAGCGCGGCTGCTGCATCGAGCGCATGCACTCTGCGTGATGTGTCCTCCTCAACGCGCCTCGGCATCTCCTGCAGCCTCGACCGCGTGCCGGCCGAGGGGCACGCAACATGAGCGGACCCGAGATGTAGACAGACTCGAGACGATTCTGACAAGACGACACCTTCTCTTGACCTCGACACGTGGTTTGGCAGCGCGCTCAACGCGTCACGCGTCCTTTGCTCCAGAAACGCGCCCACTTTGAACCGCTCCGTCACGTCGAAAGCGCCAAACCGTGAGTGAATATCACAGGTGTCGCGTGCGGACAGATCTCTCCGGTCAAATGCGGAGCATCTCAACACATCTAGCCATACCTATATACCGCGTACACGCAATTGCGCGGATTTTGCAAGCCCGTCTATCCGAATCGGACCAGGCAAGCGAGCCCCAACGTCCCAATATACGTAATTTTCGCCCAGCCGCACACGGCACGGCACACCGCTGCTCTCGGAGCGAGGCGAAGCGATTGCAGGTCATTCGGTCATACAGACTGGACAGCCCAAAGCCGATCGAGTCGAGCACTTCCTCGTGAAGTGTGAGACCCTCAGTCGCGATCATGGCCTCCCAAACAGAAGTCACAGAGCCGCCATCTTGGGGTCGGGGTGAGTGTTTGGGCCTCGACATACCTGCTCAAGATCCTGTTGCTCACCATTACACGATCCTCGCAGTGCTCATCGCTGGCGGGACCGATTGGCCGAATCTGGGCAGAAAGGGGCTTAAGCCTACGGATGAGAGGTGAAGCGCGCTTGCAGTAGCATGTAGCTCCGTGAGGTTCCAGGCTGACAGGACCATCACCTCCATCCATGATCATCGTCAGACCTGACCTCAGTGCGCCACACATTTTACGGGCCGTCTCAAACATTCGCATGAAGCGGGTCTTTTCCTCGCACTCTTCCTGCCACGCGTTCTTCTTGTCGGTATCGGGCGATGTCTGGGTGATTGGGCGGAACGAAAAGGGTCAATGCGGCCTGCCGAGTTCTACAGTCAGCATCGATGCGCCCACCCGACTGGATCGGAGCAAGCATTTCGCTCCTTCACTGCCGGCCGGAGCTCAGGGTGACATTGTTTGGGCAGCCACTGGCAGAAATCACTCCCTCATCGTCACTCGAGCCGGCACCCTGTACTCTGCTGGCGGTAATGCGATGGGCCAGTGTGGTCACGCGATTGGGGATGTGAATGGCTTCAAACGCGTGACTGGTGGCCAGTATGAGAAGGAAAAGGATCCGTTGGTCAGAGCCTCGGCAGGCCTTACCTTTTCAATTCTCCTCACAGAGTCCGGCAAAGGTGAGGCTAAGCGATTGGCAGGTCCCGCGTGTCGTCGGCGCTCACCGCTTTCCCTTCTCCCTGATTACGCTTCCAGTCTACGCACTCGGCTCCACAGAGAAAGGCCAGCTGGGCAACGGCAGAACAGGGGAGCATTTCATATCGGGCAACAAATTGGCTTTCCAGACCTTTACCGATCCGCGTGAGTTCAATGCCTCGGACTCACTGCTCGAATCGTTCAAAAGCTGATGTTTACTGCGTTCCGAGATCAGTCCCTGTCAGAGGAGTGCTCGCAGACAAGAAGATCGTCGATGTCCAATGCGGGCAGCAGCACTCCTTAGCGTGAGTCTTGCGCTGTTCTCCCTTGCACTTCATACACACCATCTTACTCGAAGCTATCCTTAGCCTCGATGCGGACGGCTACGTCTACGTGTGGGGCTTTGGCGGCTACGGAAGGCTTGGTTTGGGCATGCAGGCCGATCAATTGTCACCAACCTTGGTGCCACAATTTGCCAGGGACAATGCGGTACTGCGAGCCAAAGCGATCTATGCAGGACCATCGTGCAGTGCGATCCTCGATAGACAACACATGTACTATCTCGCTGGCAAGGTGAGTCTGGGGAGCGTACACTGTCAAGCATTCACGACATGGGCAATGCATCGCTCAAATCGCATGTCACACCCTTGCAGTGGAAGACTTCGGGCGAAGGTGGTGCAGGTCAAGGCTACATGACTTACAAATACTTTCACGAGCTCATGGGTGTGCATTGTCTCAACGTTGCTCTTGGAGGTGTCACGCTACTTGTCACCGCATATGAGCCTGATGCTGGTATGCGCGCAGACTGCGATGCCACGATGAATGTAGTGTGGGGACAAAATGCTGCAAACGGAGAACTGGGCCTGGGTCCGGAGAAGCCCCGCAGCGCTACCAAGCCGATCAGATGTGAGCCGCTGGACAAGGTGTCTATCTTGGACATAGCTGCAGGCCAAAATACCACGTACTGTGAGTCCTCTGGGCTATATTTCCGCTCCATTCTTCCTAAGCGCGCGTCTCTCTGCTTCGTGCCCCCCACCCAGACATTGCCCGCAATCAAGGAGAAACGTACTCCGAGCTGCCGAGATTTCCAGAAGTCGTGCCGTCCTCTGACCACTGTCTCAAATGCTCGCGAGAAGAGTCTGCGCAAGGCAGCGAAGACGTGTTGCTGGAATGCGAAAAGTGCGAGAACCCATGGCACCTCAAGTGTCTTTCTCCGCCTTTGAGCTCCGTGCCTGAGGGCGAGTGGCACTGCCCCAGCTGCATCGCGGAGGCCGGGAACGCAGGCGATCTGGGCGCGGAGGGCGCCACGGATGACAAGAAGGCCGTCAAGCGAGATGCAGGCGAGGAGGAAGATGACAGCCTACAAAGAGGGACACCCAGTAAGAGAGCACGAGGAGGCAAAGCGGGCAGAGGTGGCAAAAGAGGAAAGTGAAACGCCGCCCTCCTCCGCGTGGACCTCGCACGATCCACCGCCAATATATCGCAATGCCAATTTGCCCAAATGTCATTCGCTTCCGCAAACTCGAAACCTCGGTCAGGTACGCAGCGCGCGCTCCAAAATCTGCTTGGCTGCATCGTCGAGGTTCGAGGCGATGATGTCAGGCTCCCCGTAAATCGCTGAGCTCGCGTGGAACTCTTCGTTCCAAACCCATGCTGTTTTGAAACTGGACGTCGGAGGGGCAAGGTCGTGTGAGCAAGACTTGTAAGCGGTGCGTAACCTCGCGATTCGGCGGAGCAGTCTCACCCTGCTTTCTTGGCCGCGAAGAGATCCTGCGAGAGGAAGTGGGCGGGTCGGATGAGCAGAGCTTCGACTAGAGCGATGTGGGGCCTTCTGCCTACCTCTCACGTACCCATGTATGCGTGGCTACAAACCAGAGGTCAATGGTTTGCGGCTGTCTGCCTTGCGTCGCTCTCTGTCTCACCGCCTCGTACACCCTAGCATCCGGCTTGGCCACCTCGATTTCGTCGCACGAGAACAAAGCCGTGCCTCGGTCTTGCTGCTGCTTTTGGATGCAACCCTGCCCGAGAGCGCCTTCGAAGAGTTTGGAAGCAAGTGCGAGACCGCCATTTGTCGCGCCCCACACTTCTGCGTGTGCGGCCTCGTACCGCTTCCAAGCCTCGAGCATGCCGGGTCTGGGTGTCAAGCGTCGCAGTGATGACATGATCTGAGACACTTCGTCGTCAAAGCCTTTGACATCTCCATTAGGTCCTGGACCCTGCAGAGCCCCGCCTCGACGCAATGCATTCGCGACATCGCTCGTCGCTGCTGCTTTCGGCACTGACGCATCTGTTGGTTTCAAGCCAGCTTGAAGCAGTATCCTCGGAAGGGTGCTCTTGAAAACTTCGGAGAATGGCATGTATGCGTTGTTGATGCTTAGATTGAGAAAGTCACGTTGCGCAGCATGATACCAATCCATGATGATGAGCTCCGGCACAATGTCTGGCTGCGAAGACAATTGATCGGAGAAGGCCTGACGAAGCGCCGAGATCGGTTCGTCTAGGCTGCTCGGATGCCATCAAGGACCCGCAAAGCATCAGCTAGAGTCTTCCGGCCTGCCGTCGCGGAGCACATGAGGCAGGAACATACCTGAAGAGAGTGCCCAGCACGTCGTGGACAATGACTGCTTGAGGCATGTTTGCTATTCACACAGGGGGGGAACTGTGGTGTTGTTGCGTATGCGAAGAGTGTCGACATCCAGCAGCAGGACACGGAGGGAGAGCGGTGTGCAATTTAACAAAATTGAGCGTGCGTGCATTCACGTGATTGGAGCCTGGACGCTTCATCGCGATCCTCATGAGTAAACAAAACAAGTACCGTAGACATCAGTCAGACAGTCGCAGTGCACGGGATCCAGACGGGCATGTGCCTGTTCGCGATTGTGGTACGATTCGTGCTTCACTTGCTGGTGTGGAGGGGTCGGAGTGGGCACCCCTCCTGCCGGTTTCGCCGCTCATGCACTCAACATTTAATTCAAGACTCACGTGACTCGCGTGCTGCTGCATGGTTGCCGCGAGACGTGAGACTCATCAAAAGTCACGAGTCGTGATGAGTCTACTTCGCTGTGAGGCCCTGATGCACAACGAAGCGATGAGAGCCAAAGTCGCGCGGCTCGGCTCGCTCCTGCCCGGTAGCACTGAGACAGGGGTTAGGGTCGAGCATCGATCTGAGACTCAAGAGTCTCGAGGTTTCGACGAGTCTTGAGTGAGTCCACGACTTGATGGATCTGCAAGCAAGACCATGCGGTAGTTCTTGCTTCATCAGGTTCTGTGGTCATTCACGTGATTGGCAAGCATCTTTTCCACGAACGTCTTGCTGAGCTCGTTGTGTCCGCCTGGAATTACCCTCATCTGAATTTTGAATGGCAGCACGGTAGGCAGCACAGCCGCGAATCGAAATCAAGGTCGACCCGACTCGTCGCCTCGATCATCATGCAGCATCTCGCACGCGCGCGCGTGCCGCTTGCATCAGACGGACGATCAAGGCTGTCGTGTGTGCTGTGCAGCAGCAGCAGCAGCTGCTGCTTGCCGCGTCAACAAGGTGAAGTATGCAGATGCAAGGTGGCGTTTCAGCCTTGCTGCTAGCCCATCTTGGAACAAAATTGCGTAGGCTGTGTACTAACCTGCCTTGTATGGACAAATCATAATCACGAATCAAGAATCTGAAGATCACGAATCGAATCTTTGAACACCATATGAACCTTCCGCTATAGCTGCTTTGGCCGAATCGACGGTCAGCCAAAAGCCAGAAGAGTAATAAGTAGTGTGAGTCAGGAGTCGATAAAGAGTCTGAGTGCGGTCTCTCCTTTGCTGCACGCAAAATATGAGTCACCATGCAGCAGCGTGCGGTCGTTGGCGAGGAAGGAGTAGGCTTGGAGAACTACATGAATCAGCGCGCGCTCTCAATTCGTGTGCCTGCCTGCCTATATATCCATCTGCGTTTGCCTAGCTGCATGCACGCAAGGCTCGAGGGGAGGCGGAAGAGCAGGGCCGCATGGCATGATGTGTTTCATGCACGCCTTGTGCTTGGCACGCCTTGGAAGCGGGCATTTGGAGAAGTGCGAATCAAAGTCGTGAGTCAGAAGAGTCACAACAGTCACGGGTGCACTTGCGCTCAGTTGACGTACGTGGTGCAAGATATATGAGCGTTGATGTGCCTGTTCTGCACTCATCGACTCAGATCGATCAGCAACCTTGCTGTACTCATTCATATTTGTGATTATTGATTGAATCACGAATGTTGCCTCGTTCGTAATCGTGCTTCTTGCTGGGCTGCATGATGAAAGCCCATCATCCTGCCAATCTGAATCAACTCAGCAGACTTGTGACTCTTGGTGGTCTCGCCCTCGCCCTCGCCCACGCTCACACCACACACACACAGCTAGAGCACATGGGGTACATCTCTTCTCAGCAGCAGCAGCTTACGTATAGCACTGCCACAATCGTTTGATTTCTTGCCCACTTCAACGTTCGCGACCCGCACTGCGGCTCGATCACAATTAATCTGGACAGCACCTCAGCTGTCTGCAAGTCGTGAGTGCAAGGCCGAACGAACCATCTCGTCGCGCTTGCTGCTATATAGCCACCAGCAAGCCACTCAGCATCGACTCGACTCGCAATCGCAAACCCTTGATTCTTGGCTCTTTGCTCGGCTCGGCCAAATTCGGCCATTCGGGCTTCAACATCCGCACAGCAGCAGAGCGCTTTCTCCCCATACTCATTCTGCGTCATCTCGCCTTTGCTCAGCTCATCCAGCAGCACTTTACCCCACCTTGACTCCGACCTTCACTCCCCTTCCAACTTCGAGCGGCGGAGCGGAACAAAAGCTGATCGGTTCTCAATCTTACGATTACTAGCAGCGCAGCGACGGATCCCTGATTTCAGAGCGAGTTGATCTCGTTCTCCATCAGACTGCGCATCTTGATCTTTCAACACCACCATCATCGTCATCGTCATCTCAAAGCCTCAAACCCCAATCGTCTCGTCTTTGCGTCGCCAGGACTAGACATACGGAAGACATCCCTCTACGCGTGGCAATAAGTTGACGTAATTGGACGATACCGTCAGATCTTACCTGCGGGCTATCGGCTCCACGATCGTCTGCGCTAACTCTCACCGAGGGCCACGAGTTCTGGACAAACCGCGTGCCGTCGGGTGAAGGGCTGCTGGACTGGAGCTCACCTCGGCGCAGCAAGCATTTCATCAACTGCGCGGGCGTCCCGTCCCACACGGCACCAATCGCACGCCACGAAGAATTCGCAGTCTTCTTCTTCTGGCCTTCCCTCCCACCACCAACACCTTGACCATGCGTCTCACGCTCGCGTGGGCCAGCTGTCTCATTGCGCTCGCCGTCACTGCCTCATCGACGAAGGGTGAGTTTGCCATGGTCGGGCCGCGTTCTGAGTGGCAACGGGCGTTCATCCTTTGACACCACGCTGCTGCCCCTATTCTCCTCCAGCTTCATCGCAGCAGCCTCTACCTCTGCATCGCTTCTCTTACGCCTCCGACGTTAGCCTCCAAGTCGTGCGCGCTGCACCACCTAGCACACACCACAGCCACAAACGGCATAGCGGTGCGAGGGCGGGAGGAAGCGCAGGTGTTGTTCACGATGCGCCAAGCTTTACGCGTCGATCCAACCCCAACGCCATCCTTGCATCGGACACGCTTCGTCTGACGCTCAGAGCCTTCGACCAGCTCTTTCACCTTCATCTCGAACCCAACGAAGAGATTGTTCACCCCGATGGTGCCACTGTCCGCTATCATCAGCCGGATGGCAGTGTGAAGGAGGAACGCATCTTGCGCGGAGAGACTAGGGCTTACCATGGAGAGGTAGTGCATGCCATGTGGTCGAGAGATAGAATGGCAGAGGATCGCGCTGGGGTGAGGAGAGATGTTGGGTCCCCATCATGGACCGAGCAGGGTGTCGTGGGTCGCGCAGCTGTGTAAGTTCACACACGACATTCATCGAGCTGCTTGACGCTTGGCTGACCTGAGCACCTCGATGCAGAGTGGTTCACGACGATGGTTCCGAGTCCGGTTCCCCTTCCTTTGAAGGCACCTTTACCTGGGACGGCAACATCCACACCATCAAGCAGGCGAGGACTTTTGCCGCTCAGCGATCTGAATACGATCCCCCTGTCGACAAGCGGTCTTTCGATGAGAACAGAATCCTGGTGCACCGACAGAGCGACATGATGCTGCCTCACGAAGCACGTTCGCTCGGTATTCGGGATGCCGAGGTAGCAGACGCAGGATGCTCGAGCGACTCGCACGAATATAACCTCAACAACCGTCTCATCTTGACCGACTCGAACAATGACGAGTTCAGCGCGTCCCCTCTTAGCTTCTTCGCTTCGCCCGACGGCTTGACTTCTCTCTCTGCGAGGCACGACGGCGCGGAGGGATCTTCGCTCTACAAGCGTGCGACAAATGTCGCAGCTTCTCTACTCGACCGCACTCTTCGGAGAGATTCCGAGCACCTTGTAGGTCTCGAGAACCTGCACGGACGATTCGACTACCACGACCCTCTCATCAGGAGGCAGGGTGGCGATGCTCTCACGGGCAACGGTGGAACGAACGACTCGTACACCGGCTCAATTGGCTCCACGGCGGGGTGCCCGAGCACGAACCAGGTCGTATACATGGGTATCGCTGCTGACTGCAACTATGCAGGCCAATTCAGCGATCAGAATGAGGTGCGAAGAAACTTGCTTAACCTCATGAACGAGGTCAGCAACTTGTACCGAAGCACCTTCCGAGTATCGCTAGGTGTGGTTCAGCTCGAAGTACAGTCGTCTGCTTGTCCCAGCACTGCGCAGTCCAACGCGCAGTGGAACATTGGGTGCACTGACGGAGGTCCAAGTCTTGACCAGCGGCTCTCCGCCTTCTCGCAATGGGCCGGTCAGAACAACAATGGGACTGGACTATGGCACATGCTGACCACCTGCCGCAGCGGCAGCGAAGTAGGCGTGGCATGGTTGGGAACGCTGTGCCAGACGCGAGCCAGTCCAAGCGGCAATGGAGATGTGGTCAATGGTGCCGGAGTGACGGCGTCGACTACGCAAGTCAGTCAAGTCGTGGCGCACGAAATTGGGCACAATTTCGGCGCGGTGCACGATTGCAGTTCAGGATGCTCCATCTCTGGAGGAATGGCGCGACAGTCCAGCGGCGCTTCTTGCTGCCCCGCATCGACTGGTAGCTGCAACGACAATAGCCAGCACATTATGAGCCCCGTCTCTCGATCGGACACGTTCACCTTTTCACCTTGCACCATCGGAAATATCTGCACCCTGCTGAGTCGAGGCCTCAACACGGAATGCGTTGTGGAGCCTGGCTCCCGACAGACGCTTAGTGAACAGCAGTGCGGCAATGGCATCTTGGAGCTGGATGCTGGCGAAGAGTGCGATGCGGGACCGAACGGTAGCGCATGCTGCACCGCCGACTGCAAATTGACCTCGGGATCCGTTTGCGATCCGGAAGGATCTGCTTGCTGTACGGATCAGTGTCAGTTCGCATCTGCTGGTACCGTTTGTCGACCATCGGTCGACGACCGATGCGATTCGGCCGAGACTTGCTCGGGAACGAGCGATGAGTGCCCGGCTGATCAGCGCGAGAGCGACGGGCACGGCTGTGGCGATGGGCTCAGCTGCGCTTCTGGTCATTGCACCAGCCGGGATCAGCAGTGCCAACAGCAAGGAACGGATATGGGCCTTACGAGGGCCTGCTCTGCCACAGCATCCAACAGCTGTTCGGTGAGCTGTCAAAGCCCTAGCAGGGCCAACACATGCGTCATTCTCTCTTCCAACTTTATCGACGGTACGAGCTGCGGTTATGGAGGGAGGTGCGAAAATGGAGAGTGCAGGAGCGGATCGAGCACGGATACGTTGGGCGCTTACTTTAGGGAACAACCGCAGATTGCCATTCCCGTGACCATTGTGGTGGGCATCATTGTGCTGCTGGTGCTGTGGGCGCTATTGAGGTGCATCGTAGGCGCATGCACGAGAAGAAGGAGAGCGTCGAGCAGCAATTGGAACAAGCGATCCTCCTCCTCCACTATGCCTTCGAGATTTGGAGGAAGTAGGGCGACTGGCGCACCTGTTGGACCCCCACCTAGACATCCCCAGGCTAGGTACTCCAACTCTCCGCATAGCACCGCCGCGGAGTCGCAAGCGTACCCCGCTTATCCTTCTTACGACGCGCCTGCCGGTCCTCCTCCTCCACCGCCTCAACCTGCTTGGACGAATGGCAGGTGGAGAAATTGAGAGCAGTCAGGTATGCATTCGGCTTTTGCGATTAGGAAAAGCACAATATCAAGGACAGTCTTCTCGTGTCGTCTTTTGAAAGCAACTCAATCAAGCTGTACACGATCTCCATCCTTTTGCAAGCAAGCAACAGTTCTTCCCCTCCCGTAGTCTCTTTGACCTCTTCCCCATGTCTTGTCCTTTGACGACTCCTTGTTCATACATTTCTTTGCATTCAAGAACTTGTCGCCTCCTTTCGTACCGCTGCTTTTTTGCTCGGAATGCTGTGAAAGCTTGATGAGAGGACCGAGGAAGCTTTGCCCTTTTTCTGCCTGTGCAGCCCACGCTTCTTTCCCGCTCATCAGACTCTCTCATCATTTCATCACTTCCAAGTCGGAATCTGGTGTCACGTGCTTGACAGCTCCGTGCTGATCGATGGATCTGCACGCGAGAAGAAGAAGCAACGCGTGCAGCAACAGCAGCAGCAAGGAAGAGCCTCGCGATCGATGGCCCAACAATTACTCCATCACACCACGCGAGCACACATGTCCCCCCAGCACTTGCTGAGACGGCCACAGTCATTCCGAAGATTGTTCCTGAACAGCCAGCAGCAATTTGGCCACTTTTCCTGTAAAAGGCAGCTAGCTGCCCTTTCACCACGCCGCGGGCCATGGCGACGTTTGCGGCTTCGGCTGCGGCTACAAGCAGCAGCAGTAGCACCTCGACTTGTCTCTTGATGTTCCGACATTCGCTGTCTTGTACGAGCGCCGCGGGCAGCAAGATGATCGGAGGGGGAGGAGGAGGGCACAATGTGAGCAGGGCGAGCCCTTTGCAAGCCGGAAGCTCTGCCCTTGCCATTGCCAACTCAGCAAGAGGCTGCTCAGCACGTCGCAGCATCATTACGAGAGTCGCAGTCGGCGGGGGAGTGGGCAGGTCGTCGGCATCATCATCGAACCTGGCGAGCATGAGCACTTGTGCGAATGTGGGGTGGAGATTGCGATTGTGCAAGCTGAATAAGGATGTCGTACCGACAAGTTTGCAGATCGCAAGAAACTTTTCCACGCGCACTGCAGCACAAATTGCATTCGCTCCTGCTGCTGCTGCTCCTGCTGCTCCTGCTGCTCCTGCTACTCCTGCTGCTTCGACAGCGCCCAGCTCCAACGTTTCCAAGGCCGGCAAGAGCAAAGGGACGAAGCGAGTCCAGCAGGTGACTTCTGCCGCCGATGCATCAGCCAACTCCACATCGATCGCAGCAGCAGCAGCAGCAGGTGGAAGAGCAACACCTGGCGTCGTACCTGCGCAGAGGGAGATCGTCATCTTTCGCGGACCCTCCGCGTATAAACTTTGGATCAGCTTCTTCGTCGCATCCGTCATCTTTGGGGCAGGGTGAGCATGAGCACGGGGGGCCTGCAATTGCCAAGGTCGTGCGCGCTGGCCATTTGAAGCTTGGCAAGCTCGTGCGCTTCCAATTCCTGTCCGCTGACATCTACCTAGCATTTCCTTGCCCTCCTCTCATTGGCTGAAATTAATACGTCAGATTGGGCAGTGCGGTGCTGATATTTGATTCTTTTCGCACCCAATGGCCTTTCGTGCAATTCAGAAAGTGAGTTCGTCTTTTATTCTGCCAGGGGGGACAAGCAGGCCTCGGGAAGGGTAGGGGGAGAGGAGGGGAAGGGGAAGGGGAAGGGGAAGGGGAAGGGGAAGGGGAAGGAGAGCGCATCGTATCTTGCGATCGAAGTGCTCATCAAACAAGTCCGACCCACTGCTCTCGCTCTTGCTTGCTACCTGCCGGACCAACTTCGCCCTTGCGCACTCTTGTCCCCGCGTCACTGCGCATCGACATCTCCTCGACATCGTCATTGCACAATCATCTAAATCTAGGCGGGAGGATGAGAGACCTAAAGTGGCCGGTCTCGGAACTCGTGTGTTGCTCAGCGTTTGTACCTTACTTGGCACTGCACTCTTGGTGAGTCGAGTCGAGTCGAGTCGAGTCGGTCTTGAGAATTTAACGAGAGCGCTCTCGGCAAAGAGGAATGGCTGGTCAAAAACGGTGTGGGTTAGGGAGGCAAGGAAGAAATTGTGCAAAGTCGGCTTGGGCGCTGACGCACGAATCGATCCACTCACGCGACTGTTAAACGCTGCAGACTTCGACGATCATCGTGGGAGCTGTTCGTACGGTGACGGTGCTCAAGCTTCGTCCGGATGCGCGCCAAGTAGTGATACGCACAGCCGCTCCCGGTTTTTGCGGCCTCATACCTCGTTTTCTAGGCGTGGGTCCACTAGGACGCCTGCTACGCGCACGAGGTTTTCACCTCACCCGCTGTAATAGGGAAAGGGTTGTACTGCTAGAAGAGGTGTACAGGGCGCGCAATAGCCCTTTTGCGCCGGAGGCGAAATTTGGATCCTTTGGCGATTTGAGAGTCACGCCGAATATGGCTTTGAATTATCAGTACGAATTGGGAGGAGGCAAACTACCTACTAGGCAAGATTACCCTTCCTCTTGGCAATACGTCTGGCAGAGGTTTAGGTATTCCCTTAGAGGAGAGACAGAGTGGCAGGATATGCCTCTGGAAGAGAGATTCGAAAATGTTCCCACAGCGCGCGGACCTCCCATTGCTCGCAGATTGGACCCCAAGGAACCTTGGTTTGCAGATCGGACAGGCTTTCACAATCTGTTCCCCAAGCCACCTCGATAGCGCCGCCCAATGTCATTCCCTCCATGCCACTTTCGTCACCCCGCTTGGCGAATGCTATTCATGAAGGTTGCTCACGAACGATGATGCGCGTAGACGGATTGAGATTTCAACAGCCGGAGGTATTGCGGAAGGGGGAATAGGTCGGCTACTGTACAAATGGCTTCGCAAGGAACGCGCCTCAAAGCGCGGGAGCGAGCTGGAAATTCGGTGCGCATGTCCACTGCATTCATCGCACCTAGCTCCATAGTGACGACGACGACGACATCAAACAACGCATCCGCTAAAGGAGGGGGCAAAAGAATGGTCAGTATTCAAAGGCACCACCATTTCGAGCTTACCGTATTTGCACGACGAATGTTTGAGCCGCTTTTCGACTTTTGCCCTTGCGGAAAGACGGGCGCCCACAAAGAGTGGTGTGGAGATGCTTGAGTTGATCGATCAACTTCTTTGCGCCGGGGAGCCAGCGTCACTTGTTCACCTTTGTCCGGAGCTGTGGACTTGAAATTGAAGAGAAGCGACTTGAGTTCGAGACGAGTGCTGAAAAGACGACGAAGGTAAACCGTTGCAGTGGAAGAGTTTGTTGTTGAAGAGAGTTGAAAAGGTGGATGGAGAGTTTGTCTTAGGCAGCGATGGATGTATTCGGCCTCATCCCTAGCTTGAAAGGCTTTTCCCGTCAAGGCTCCCCATTCGGGTGGTTTGCAATTGACCACTTGATATTGGAGTGTCCAAAAGTTGAAGTTTGAAGGCGAGAAAGGACGTCAAGGGTGCAACAAAGCGCTTGGTACTTTCTCAGCGGCGAGATCAAGTTGATCGATTTGCGAGAAGCTTCATAGTGATAGGCGGCGGTCGAGCTCGAATGACCCGTCGTCAAAGCTGAGCCAGTCATCGTTCTGGACCTATCGCATCACTCCGCCTTGTGTCGTTTAAGCTCATCTGTAAAACGGAACAGCAAGCCAAAGTGAGCACCAAAGTATCACCTCTGACAGTATGTTGCACTCACTCGACACCTCGGCGGATTCGTGCACATCGTGCTGCTCCTCCAAAGGTCTCTTGCCGCTCAGAGGAGCGACGGAAGCGACTTTCGCGTCCGCATCCGCCCCACCATGCTCTGCGAATTGCGATATTTTCACCTCTTCGCTGTCCAGGAGGTTCTCAGGCTCGTACGGCTCCTCTTCGTATTCGAGAAGCTCGTCTTCGACTGTTTGTACCCCACGAGAACAGATCAGATGGTCAGATGATCCACACACGATGTCGCCTACGCTTGGGCAATCTCCACCAACTACTCACCTTGATCTGCATGAGCCTGAGGCCCATCTTCGACACGTTGCACCTTGTCGTCCGCTTCAAATGTATCATCTCCCTCTCCATCATGCTCCTCATATTGTCCGCCTACCTCCTCACCCTCCTCATCATACTCTACGTGCTGATTAGATGATCCTCCTCCAGCTTCATCTTCTTGATGCAGCGCTCCGTTGTGTGCAGCAGTGGCCTCGTCCAACTCATCCGCTTCCTCCTCTGCATACTCTCCGTACGTGTCCTCGCCCGCATCGGCCGTAGCAAAAGTCTGATCAAACTCCTCCCCTTCTTCAAATCGCGTCTCATCTCCAGCTTCAATCGCCTGCGGAGCATTTCTATCCTCGTCTCGCGATTCCGACGTCTGCTCTGCAGATTCTTCGGCATTTGTATAGGTGGTCTCTGCGACTTGCTGCGCTTCCCCATCGGCTGCTCCCCCAAGTTCGTCGGGCTCTTCCTCTGCTTCAAGCTGCTCCTCCTCATGCTGCACACCCTGCTCGAGCACCTCTTGGGCCTCTTCCACATCATGTTGTTCCTGCAGCTCCTGGCGCTGCATCTCCTCTTCTTCCAATCTAGCTACCTGCTCAGAGAGCGCATTGTACCTGCTTATAAATCTCGGAGCTTCGGTGATGGACAAGTGCAGTGAGCCGGCATGACCAAGGCCTACATGGATGCGGTGCAAATCTGCAAGCGTCACTTCTCGGGCGTACAGGTCGTCCTATGCACCGTCATCGCAAAGCACCCAGGGGGCAGGGGAAGAGGAGCAGTCAGCAGGGGACGCCGGTTGCAATGCGGTGCGATGCGCTCTCACAACGCGCGCAAAACTCACCTCGCGCACGGACAATTGCAGATCCGGCAAAGACATGATCAATTCCGTTCCCTCCTCCAAGAAATCTCCCAGCGCATGCTTGACTCTCAGATGATCGCACAGCGAGTCCAAGCCTTCTCGAAAGCCATGTTCCGGCACGCTCAGTTGCGGTGCCTGAACAGCAACGAGCGAGCCAGCCGCGCTCCCATCCGTGCTCGTCGTCTGATCACCTTTTGCGTCTGAGGCGACAGTGGCGGTTGGTGGGGCGTAGTACACGGGCGAGGGGGCCGTGGAGAAGAGCACAAAGTCTTGTTCTGCAAAGGAAATGCGGACCGACGGCAGTTCTTCTTCTTCTTCATCTTCTTCTTCCTCCTCCTCCTCCTCCTCCTCCTCGACGACGACTTCTGCGGCTTCATCGTCCTGGTCAGGTACTTCAGCATCGCCCTTTGCGTGCGATGCTTGTGCCATATTTTCAACAGGTGCAGAAGGTCGAGGTCCAAAGGAGGAGACGATTTGAGGGCCTGTAGCTTCTTCTCGAAGTTCATCCTCCTCCTCCTCCTCCTCCTCCTCCTCCTCCTCCTCC